>NC_090929.1:155289051-155590603 GCF_040938575.1 Ambystoma mexicanum | reverse complement strand
CGCCAACTCCTTCCAAAGGAGTAGACTCCGGGGAACCCATGCAAATAGGGTGCCTGAAAGGTCCTCTAATACAAAAGGAGCGGGAAAGGAGAAAACAGTTGCAATTATGCCTCTATTGCGGAAACTCCGGGCACTTTCTTCGAGACTGTCCGGTGAAACCTGCCAAGAAGGCAGTAGGAGCTGCAGTTACCAAAGTTACAAACTCTGAGCAGGGAAACGACCTTGCCCGACAAGAATAGAGGTCCTCTTGCCGAGCGTGAAAACCAGTTCCGTGACCTCGCATTTCGTGATACCTATGGTCCTCATTAGCCCTGATAATCCGGATCGATTACATGCAATTGAAGCTTACGTCGACAGCGGTGCCATCGGCAATTATGTGGATCATGAAATGGTTTTGAGGATGAATCTAACTCTTTGTCCCAAGGCTGTAAAGGACGTCATTACTACGGTGGATGGAACAGAGATAGCCTCCGGACCAGTAACGCATACCACTCAAGAAGTGACGCTAGTAAGTCAAGATGGACACCATGAGAAGATCGTGTTCGATGTGATCAAGGCTCCTCAGTTTCAGATTATTCTAGGAATACCTTGGTTAGAGAAACACAATCCTCTGATCGATTGGCGAGTAAGAACGGTCCAGTTTCCAGAATGTGTCTCTACTTGTCACCCTCCACCTTGTGTGTCACTGGCAGCAATTTCTTCAGAGACTCCCCAGTTACCTCCCGAATACCTAGAATACCAAGATGTTTTCCGGAAGGATCAGGCTAACTCTCTACCTCCTCATAGGTCTTATGACTGCCAGATAGACCTGATACCTGGATCTACTCCTCCTTGTAGTAGAATGTATGCCCTCACCGAGCCTGAGAACCTTCACCTTCGACAATACCTGGATCAATACCTGGCAAATGGGTTTATTCGTCCTTCCAAGTCCCCTGCTTCTTCAGCTTTGTTCTTCGTTCCAAAAAAGGAAGGCGACCTTAGAACTTGTATAGATTATCGCTCCCTGAACCAGATCACCGTCAAGAATAGATATCCGTTACCTTTGATCCCTGAACTCCTGGACCAAGTCAGAAAAGCATGCATATATACAAAGCTGGATCTTAGAGGAGCCTACCACTTGGTACGAGTAAAAGAGGGAGACGAATGGAAGACGGCCTTCCGCACCAAATATGGGCTATTTGAATATCAGGTCATGCCCTTCGGACTTTGCAATGCCCCGGCCGCCTTTCAATATTTCATGAACGATGTCCTCAGAGAGCTCATAGATGTGTGTGTTGTTGTTTACATTGACGACATCCTCGTTTATTCTTCATCGGAATCTGAACATCGGAAACACGTGAAAATGGTCCTCGAAAGATGCGTCAACACAAACTTTTCGCTAAATTGGAAAAATGTGTTTTCAACGTGACTGAAGTTGAATTCTTGGGATTCATATTATCACCTAGCGGAGTGAGTATGGATTCAAAGAAGGTCGATGCAGTTCTCAAATGGCCATCACCATCCTCCGTAAAAGGTGTGCAAAGCATGTTAGGCTTCGCTAACTTTTACCGCAGGTTTATTCCCGAATTTTCTCGAATAGTCCAGCCCATCACTGCCTTGTAAAAGAAAAACAAACGTTTTGAATGGTCTACCGAGGCGGAACAAGCTTTCCAGGATTTGAAGACTAAATTTATCTCTGCACCAATCTTAAAACACCCTCGCCCCGAACTCCCCTACATCGTGGAAACTGATGCTTCAAGCCTTGCCATGGGGGCAGTTCTATCACAAAAGGACCCGGTAACCAATCAGTTGCACCCCGTGGCATTTTGGTCCCGCAAATTCTCGCCTCCTGAAATCAATTACACGATTACTGACAAGGAACTTCTGGCTATCAAGTCTGCCTTTAAGGCTTGGCGGCATTATCTGCTGGGGGCCCGACACACCGTTACTGTGATTACGGATCACCGAAACCTGCAATATTTGAAAACCGCAAAAGCCCAATCCTCTAGACAACTCCGTTGGGCATTATTCTTTGCCGAGTTTGACTTCATAATTACCTATCGACCTGGTACAAAAAACGGTAAAGCTGATGCCCTTTCTCGGAAGGGAGTGGAAGAACACTTGATCAACCCTAAACCTGTACCAATCATTCCCGAACAAAGAATTCTGGGTGTAATCGCCACACAATCCATAGAGGAAGTTGAGGATAAAGCCAGGCAACTTGTAACTCCAGCAGACATACAGAATTGGCATCTGCAGGGAAAGGACTTTGCAGTAAAGGACAACTTATTGTATTTCCAAGAACGATTCTACCTGCCCAGCACAGATTTACAGAAAAAAGTAATCTCTTGTTATCACGATTCTTTAATGGAAGGACATCCCGGTATGGCCAAGACCTCAGAAAAGATCAAGCGCTACTTCTGGTGGCCGTCTTGGAAAAAAGATATCAGAGACTTTATAATGTCCTGTGGAGTATGCGCCCAAAACAAGAGTCAAAAGGAAAGACCAGCAGGCCTCTTACGCCCTATTGACATCCCACCTCGCCCTTGGCATACGCTTTCTATGGACTTCATCACCGAACTACTTCCATGCTCCGGATACAATACGATTCTAGTAATCGTGGACTTATTCTCCAAGATGGCGCATTTCATTCCGCTCAAAGGCTTGCCAACAGCAGCAACTCTGGCCCGAGAATTTCTCGAAAACATCGTCCGACTGCACGGTTTTCCTTCGGTTCTAATTTCGGATCGAGGTAGTCAATTTATTTCTCATTTTTGGCGAAGTTGCTGTCGGTCGGCTCAAATTGATGTGAGACTATCGACCAGTCACCACCCTCAGACCGACGGACAAACCGAGAGGACCAATCAAACTCTGGAACAGTATTTACGCTGCATGCTGCAACAAACTGAAAAAACTTGGAAAGACATCCTTTGGATAGCCGAATATGCCTACAATAACTCTGTCCATTCGGGAACTGGGAAAACCCCGTTTTTTTCTTTTATACGGCAGTCACCCTCGAACCTCGGAGTTGGATCCCCTCCAAGATCTTGAAACACCAGCAGTAGACTACCTGCATTCTACAATCACCCAAGCCTTTAAGGAAGCTGTTTCTCACCTTCAAAGGGCTAAAGAACAATACAAGAAAGGAGCAGATCAACATCGGAAGGAAGCCCCTCAATATCAAGTAGGGGATCAAGTCTGGTTATCCACCAAATATCTACCTCTAAAAGGGCCACGCACATTCAACCCAAGATACCTTGGTCCCTATTCCATCACTACCATAGTAAACCCAGTAGCGGTCAAGTTGGACTTGCCCCCGCACATGAAGATACATCCGGTCTTCCACGTCTCTCTATTAAAACCCGTGCAACCTCAAACCCGACTAACTAAATCTCCAAAACCCATCCTAGTTGATGGAGAACTCGAGTTTGAAGTCAAAAGCATTCTGGACTCCAAGATCTCCAAATCTAAACTATTTTACCTCATTGACTGGAAAGGCTACGGCCCCCAAGAGAGATCCTGGGAACCTGCTGAATATGTCCACGCTCCTCGCCTAATCAAAAGATTTCACCGAACATTTCCTGACAAGCCAAAACCCCCGGAGAAGCCCGGTTTGGGAGGGGCCTTGAGGGGGGGTACTGTCATGATCTCTGCTTCCAAAAGGTCAGGGTTTTCCCAACTCCCTTGGAAGCAGATCCATAACCCAGGTTCCGAGTGCCAACCAGTCCAATTGGGACCTTTTGGACCCAGTCCTGGCGCCAGTGGCACCAGGCTCATAAATATGCCCAGTCCCAGCGCTGGAAGCGCCGGGCTCATAATGCTTGGGTGGACTTACCTGCAGCAGACCATGCTGCTTACTTGCCTGCCAGTTGAGCCTCTGATCCTCTTCTGTTTGGAACTACTTTTCCTGTTGGGTGGGGCAGGAGCCACTCCCTAGGTTCAGAACACTGGAACTCTTCTGGAAAGCAGGAACTCTTTTCTTACCTAGGCGTGGCTGTGGAAGGAGACACCTAAGCACTACAGGAGGCTATTTAAACCACACCTGATGGATGAATCTTGCTTTGCGTTATTCTGCATCCTCTGCAGCAGAACGCTCATCGTGTCTTCTGCATCTGATCCTGGGCCTAAGGAAAAAGGCTTACCATCCTGAATCCAGTCTTCAGCAACACCTATAAAGACAAGAAAGAACAGGTTAGCATTACGGTCTTCAGTGACAGCGCTTCACTTACCTGGTCCATCGGCTGTCACCAACGCCTCGCGCTGCATTCCGGCATCTGAAAGACAAAGGCTTACCTACTCTTCGTGCGCTCCGGAGGTCTTCGCACTGCATTCCGGCATCTGAAAGACAAAAGCTTACCAACTCTTCGCACGCTCCGGAGCCCTTCGGCGCTGCATCCCGCACCTGAAAGACAAAACAAGGTGCGTTTAAAGACATTGGGGAACTTTAATACTCACGTGCCATTACTCCTTTCCACATCTAACCCAGTGGGTATTCCGGCACCCTGCAGCCGCTCCGAACTTGTACCTGCAAAATAAAAAGACAGTTAGAGCGCATCGTGAAGCAGGCAACAAGCGCTTACTTACGTGCTTCCAGGCGCTTCTATTCATCACACGGGCTCCATCTTCAACTCACTTCAGCCCGTCATCCGCCATCGCCGGAACCCTGCAAAACAAGAGACATCATTACTAAAGACTTTTAAAGACATTAGAATTACTCGAAACTTACCGTTCGTGCAGTAAACGACGGACAGCAGTCCTCTGAAGTCAAGAGGCCTGCTCCCCTTATCCAGTGAAGAAACTGGTTACAGCACCCTGCCCCGAGGCAGATGGAGAGCACGGTGTTCACTTACCTAAGGTGAGAGCGTTAACCTTTGGGGTTCTACAGGAGAAGAGAAAGGGAAGAAGAGAGAGACATTCAATAACCCAGTTCATTAATCCCATATTTTCTATCTGCAGACATCTTACCCTTCGAGTCAGACATACAGTGCACAGAGGTCCAGCCCAAAGAGCCAGCCGTGTGTTACACATCACCTTTGAAGATACGGTATACGCCCAGTCAAGACCGGCGCCTCTACGGGAATCAGGTGAGCGTTACATTCTACACACCCGCGAAAAATGGCTCATCCTCCGGCAGGTCCAACATTGCCCCATATTTCCACTCCTTGGCCCCACTCCCCCAAATTCTCCCCTGCCCCCTAAATCCTGCAAATCCCCCCTTCCTCTGTGGCACCTTCATGGTGTCCTCTGTGGTATTGCCCGTGATACCCCACGTTCCAATCATACCCTCTTCCCATGCACAGGCTAATCGTACCTCTTCCTGTATCGCCCTCTGCTCCATCTGCCCTCCATGTGGCGTAGTTACTACTGCTCCCTCCACCGTCAATTTCACTAGCTTCTTCTGTACTAGTTTTGAGTGCTCTTTCTGTACTGTGCTGTCTCTGCTGTTTCCTTTGCCTTCTCTCTCACCCTTTTGCAATGGTGTACAATTATTAGCTATCTCCGCCCACCCCTTTGCTCCAATTCCCACCACCTGATCTAGCGCCTTTTGTACTTCCTTGGAGAGGCCTTTCTTTACCATAAATATAAGAATGCTATGGACCTGTCCGATGGTTCCCCCGTTTCGGCCCTCCCCATCTCCTGTGTTTGCAATGTATTCTGGGCTGGGTCCTCATCATCCCACATAGTTGGTGCCATTATTGACTGGAGATTTGGTGTTTCGGGGTATTTGCGATGCAGCACCGCCCACACTCGAGGCCTGCAGTCAATAAAATGGTCCCTGTCGTGGCTGTCGTCCCCTATCCGTACTCCAGGATACCCTGCCTTAACCCAAATGTCATCTGCCTGGTCTCCTAGTACTGTGGCGAACAAGCTCTTCATGTCGCCCACAGCTAAGGTAATGCCTGCGGCCTGTTTCTCAAAGGCATATGTCCATTTGCCTACACCTGCAGTAAGAGACAGTAACACCTTAATCAAATTGTTCCTGTTATGTGTGGCCCAATTGCATATTGTGCCCTCCCAGGACCGTTGTACAAAAATGGGAACTGTGCCCCTACCGGCCTTCCCACCATCTCACCACCCTGTTTCCCCTTCATTACCACCATATTCCCATGGCGCGCTCTCAACCTGGGCCCCCACAAACTTTAAACCTGCAGCGATATCATTGGTGGGATTTCATCCTCCCCCTGCTCTTCCTCTGTGTCCCTCTCTTCCTCTTCCACAACTGCAGCAATATCGGCATCGGACCACACTGATCCGTAATCTAAACTCCCAGCCCATGGTTTTCCTCTATGCTGCCCTTTAGAATACTGTCCCCTACATTCTGTTTCCACATGCACATACCTAATTGCCAAACTATCAGTTCTGAAGAAGATGTTGCCTACTTGCCACTCTCATCTGTTCCAACTGGGGATCTCTGCCCATCTCATATGTCCAACTTCAACCTAGCTAACTCTTCTTCTGTCTTCCTTAACGCCTCCTCTAAATCCTTCTGTGGTCTTCGCTCTTGTTCCCTATGTGCTTGAGCTTGGGCAACTGCAGATGCTATGGGGTTCAGGATATTCTCATACTGGGCAGGCACTGAAGGAGTAAGGGCAGTGGCGGTGATGGGACGTACGATTGGTTTGTGTACCCTGCCGCTGTGTGTGTAGGATAACACTCTACCGGGGGAGGCTGCACTGTGGGTACTATGTTCGGTAGGATGGGGCACCCTTGGGTATTAGGACAATGACCTCAGATTGAGGCAGGACACACGTTACCAGTGGCCCGGTCACTATTTTCATAGGATCAGGGGGAACATCCTCCAAATCCTCCACCATTCTCCATAGTTTCAAAACCCCCTTTCTGTTCTTCAATTTCTTCCCCTTATACTTGGCTGCTAAAAATGTGTACATATGACCCAAGACCTCCTTGTTGTTTGTTCCCTGCTCTGGCCATGGCATATGTATCCCTCCCCTCATCTTAGCCACCTACTGCCGATGATACTTCATAATCTTCTTCCGATTCAAAGGGAGGGCCACAGACATATACTCCAATGGAGTTGTGGGCTCCATTTTGATGGTCCCTATTCACCCATAACATTCTTAATCAACCCAGGCTCTGATCCAGCGGTGCCTTAACGCCCCTTTCCCCACTCGTCACTCTTCAGACATGCCCCACATGTTTCCCCACACTCCTACAATCTGCAAACTCTGACACTAACCATACACACACATACACACACCTCACTGTCGTCCCACAAAGTTATATACAACTAAACTGGAACCCACATCTGTACCCACCACCAAAATAAAAACACCAATAAAACACAAGAAAAAACTAATCATCCTTGTGCCCCCTTTATATTGGGTGGGAGCCTATACCCTTAGTTCTCTTTTTCTCCTTACATCTGCAGCGTTGCCTTTTCCCCCAATCTGAGATATCCTTTTACCTCATAGAATAAAAGCTATATATATATATATGACACGGCCCTCGGTAGCAGCCATGTAGTTATGGTTATGTTGCTAATCTCATAGGAAGAGCACTTTTTTGGCGGCTTATAACTTTGCTCCCCTTGGATGAATCCTCACCAAACTTTTCAAAAAAAGTATATGGCCGGCTCTTTTTTTTTTTGGCAAGTTAGGTGTGGTTTCATGCAGGGGGAGAAAGTTAGAGGGGGGGTCACCAAATTTGCGCCAGGAGCCATAAAGCATGCTTTTGTGTGTTTGGTGTAAATCCGACAAGTAATTTATTTGTAAAATACTGAAATGTATGTCCCAAAAAATAGATGAAATCTGGGTCCGCTATGCGGACCCATTTCCCTGTTTGCTCCGCAGACAGAAGTGTCATTGGATCGCGGTAGGGCGTGGTGTCGGAGAAGTTTGGATGCGGCCTGTGGTTGGCTGGAGGGAAGCGTGCTGTGCGCCAACATTTTTTGGGAAATCCGCCATGGTGTATCGGAGGACAGTGCGGCAGTGGAAGGGTCTGGAAAATGTACCGTACGCATTGTGTTGGCTGCAATAAGGGAGGGAATGGCTGGAGGACGGAGAAGTGGTTCATGTGACATATGTAGGCTAGTATTTTCTGTGGTGATTGGAGGCAGCTGTCGTTACTGTGCCTTAGCTTCAGCTGCGTCCTGTTTGCAGAGACCTCTTTTTGTGGTGAGTGGTGGCAGGTCATTTGCAGATGGGGAGTGAATTGCACGTGACATAGGTTGGGTGGGAGCGCAGGTGGTGATGCGCTGCGGATGGAATGCGGTAGTTGGGCACATGGAGGCATGCATGGATAAATGAAGGTACGGTGGGTCTGTGGAAGGATTACACTATTGGGTGTATGGCCGAAGCCCGTAGCCCGTAGCCCGTACCCTGTAGGGCATGCACGGAGCGTAGGGCTGCAACATACACACCGCAGGAAGGCATGTTTGAGTCTGCATCCGGTACAGGGTGGTGCTTGCATAGTGCGGTGTGTGCAGATTGGTTGCAGTAGCGTTAGTGCTGCAAACTGAATGTGGGTAGGTTGGCAGTGACACAGTACTTTGTGAATGGGAGTGGGTATGCCTATAGTATGTGAATGAAAGTGTATAGGGGTGCAGGAGAGAGTGTTTTCTTCCCACATTGTGTTAACTGTTGCAGTTTGTTGCTGCATAGCTACATGGTGATGCGCAGGTTGGGTGGGACTGCTGGTGGCAGTGGTTTGTATGTCGATTGTCTTAGTTGGTGAAATGGTGAAATGCATGATGGCATTACGTTGCTGTAGGTGTCCAAGGCCTATTCTGTGTGCAGAATTGTTGAAGTAGACCAAATGTTGTGAAAATGTTGTGGTTAGGGACACAATACTTTGTGAATGGCTGTGGGTAGAGGTGGTGGAGGATGTGGTATGTTTGTGCATTCTGGTAAGTGCGACCTTTGTTTGTGATTGGGTGTTTTATGGTGTGGGGGAGTTGGGGTGAAGTGCTGCTACCTACGTGTGGCAAGTTTGTGCAAAATGGTAGCTGCCCATTTGGCATTATGGTAACTGTTGCCATTTATTGTTGCCTAGCGCTATGGTGGTGTACAGGTTGGGTAGCAGAGTTGGTGGCAGTGGCGTCTATGTGTATTGTCGCAGTTGCTGATATGGAGACATGCATAGTGGCATTACGTTGCCGTGAGTGTGTTCAAGGCTTAGACTATTGGATGCATGGCCGAAGGCCGTAGGCCATGCATTCAAGAGCCTAGGCCTTCAGGACACGCAGAGCAGTAATGCATTTTTCAATGTGCATGAGTTAGAGGGTGTTGACATGTAAGGAATGGGTGTGGAGCACATTTAAGCTGTTATAGGCCACTGTTGCAAATAGATTATGGGTAAATTGGCAATGGCACAATACTTTGTGAATGGTAGTGGGTACGCCCACAGTATGTGATTGAAAGTGCCCAGGGATGCAGGAGAGAGTGTCTTGTTTGTAAATTATGGTAACTGTTGCAATTTGTTACTGCATAGCTCCATGGCGGTGCCCTGTGGTTTGAGATGCTGCAGTGAAAAGTCATGCTGTGTGGGCACTGGGTGCAATGCTTGTATACTGTCAGTATTTTATAGGGTATGGTTGAAAGGCAACTGTGCATTCTAGTAAGTGCGACCTGTGTCCGTGATTGGGTGTTTTTGATGTAGGGGAATTGGGGTGAAGTGCTGCTACCTATGTGTGGCACGTTTGTGCAAAATGTTAGCTGCCCACATGGGCATTATGTTAACTCTTGCCATTTGTTGCTGAATAGTGCTATGGCGGTGTACTGGTTGGGTAGCAGTGTTGGTGACAGTGGTGTCTATGTGGATTGTCGCAGTTGCTGATATGGCGACATGCATGGTGGCATTACGTTGCCGTGAGTGTGTTCAAGGCCTAGACTATTGGATGCATGGCCGGGAGTTGGTGTGAAGTGCTGCTACCTACGTGTGGCACGTTTGTGCAAAATGGTAGTTCCCCACATGGGCATTATGTTAACTGTTGCCATATTTTGCTGTGTTTTGCAATGGTGGTGTACAGGTTGGGTAGCAGTGTTGGTGGCAGTGGTGTCTATGTGAATTGTCGCAGTTGCTGATATGGAGACATGCATGGAGGCATTACGTTGCCGTGAGTGTGTTCAAGGCCTAGACTATTGGATGCATGGCCGAAGGTTGTAGGCCGTAGGCCATGCATTCAAGACCCTAGGCCTCCAGGACATGCACGGCAGTAATGCATTTTTCAATATGCATGAGTTAGAGCAGTGGTCTTCAAACTTTTTTGGCCAGGGCCCCCCTGAGCAAAATTTGGGCAGGTCGGGACCCCCCAGAAATGCCAAATGGACAGTATATATTGCGCGCCGTCACCTGCTCCCATCAAAGTCGCTGGGCTCCCTCATCCCACTCCTACCCAGTCGCTGGTCTCTCCCCACCCCATCACACACCCAGGGCTCTCCCCACTCTGCTCCCATCACTATCCCATGGTTCCCGCCCATTGTGCTCCCACCATAGTCCCTCGGTTCCCCCATCCCGTTCCCAACACAGTCTGAGGGCCAGTGGCGGCTGGTGAATCTTTTTTAAGTGGAGGGGCATTAAGGGGAGGTTCGGGGGGGTTTCCCCCTGTGAATTTTTTTTTAAATAATAGGTTAAAATGTTGCATTGTAGAGCATACTTTTAACAAAAAATGGGTAAATAGCCAAACAGTTTGCAATTGTTGCTGGGAGTCCAGGGGGCAGGAATTGATATTTTATTTCTATCGCGCTCGTACACAAGTGTTTCAGAGCGTGACAAGGCTAGGGAGGGGAACAGAGGAGAATAAAACAGCGATCTTACTAGGCCCAGTGACATTGAGAACGCGCAAGTGTGAGGGGAAAAGTGCATGGAAAGGGGGAGAAGTGGAAAGTGCGAAGCAGAGGAGAAACAGATAAATAACAATAAATAAATAATAAAGGCAACAAACAGTGGTAGTGCAGCCAGCAATTTGCAAGTGCTACGTTTAAGGCAGCAGACAGGGTAGGTCTGATAAGTGCAGGAAGAAAGATGGTTCTCCTCAAGGGCGCTGTTCCAGAGGGAGGCCCCAGCCGAAGACCGAGATCTACCCCTAGCTCGTTTCTTTGATAAACGACTGACCCTGAGGGAGTTGGAGGTAGAGGAGTGAAGAGCTCGAGAGGGGAGGTATTTGCGGAGGAATAGCTGAAGGTATTTTGGACCCAGGCCCCAGAAAGCCTTGTGGACAAGGCAGAGGGTTTTGAATGATAGATGTCTGGTAAAAAGATACCATCCCTGTCCCCTGGGCCCCACTGGTCCTAACACAATGAACATGATTATGTGTATATGCAAGGCGCTGCACATTCATACAGCAATCACTCTATCATTCACATGAGCATCCATCACCATACACTCACTCATAACGCATCCATACACATGTTTAAATAAAAACAATTAACATAAACGTACCTTCTGCATTGGCCTGTGTGTGGGTGCTGAAACGGCCTGCTCCAGCTGCTCTGTCCGTATGTGCGAGGAGGCGCAGGAGCTCCCCCTCGGACATACAGACATGCAGTGCCCCAGCCAGCATTTCCAATGAGCTATGCAATGCTGGCGAAGCAAAACGCCCCAGCACTTGCATGGCTCAGTGAGCATGTGCGGCTGGGGAACTAAACTGAACTGTCAAAGGGAAACAGTGTTTCCCTTTGACAGTTCAGCCAGCCCAGGAGCACTCCATTAGCTGGATAAAGCAGCTGAGGGAGTGTTCACTGTTTCACTGGGCTGGCTCCTTAGCTCCTCCATAATGGGTGAGGGGCCACTGGGTGGGCGCCTCTTGCCATTATGGATGAGCCGCCAGGCTCGGACAGGCCTATAGGGCAATGCCTGTACCAAAAATGTAAAATGCTAGTTTGGGCCAATCAAAATGGGCCACCATTTTGGCCAATGTGGACCATTTTGATGAGTTACTTAACTATGCAGTTAGTAATGTTGACCATTGTTGCTGAATATATCACAATTTACTTACATTTTAACACAAAGCACCCCTTTGGGTACTATTGAAACAGTGGGCTTCATAACTACTCTGGCGGTAGCTGTGCCGGTAAAACCGGCACGGCTGCCACTGGAGTTGCATCCGGGTCTGGCACCCGCGAATGGGCAATTACTAGGTCATGCCGAGTTAGGCGGACATGATAATTGCCCTTTCGAAGGTGCCGGTAGATCCCCATTCCCATTTGAGCCCCATATGGCTCAAATGGGAATGGGGAGCTCGGATGCACCGGCACCGTTAATAACGGTGCCGGTGCATCCGACGAGCTGAGGTCAGACCTGGCGGGGGCTGTCAAGCACCCACGAGCACAACTCTTACTATGGCGGAACGGTAGCAACGGTGCCGGTAGCTTACCAGCACCGTTGTTACTGGTCCGCCATAGTAGTAATGAGGCCCAGTCTGTGACTAAAGGAATGAATATCCATTTACAACTGTGGGCCACTTTTTCATTGTTGCCTGAGACAGTTTCATGCTTCAGCCCGCCCATGTGGGCCACCTCTGCCCATTTCTTCCAATCTAAAAAAAAAAAAAAAAAAAAAATCTTTTTTCATGCTGAGCTCTCAGGGCCCCCCTGGGATGCACCCGCGGACCCCTAGGGGGTCGCGACCCACAGTTTGAATACCACTGAGTTAGAGGGTGGTGACATGTAAGGAATGGGTGTGGAGCACATTTAAGCCGTTACAGGCCACTGTTGCAAATAGATTGTGGGTAGGTTGGCAGTGGTACAAAACTTTGTGAATGGTAGTGGGTACGCCCATAGTATGTGATTGAAAGTGCCCAGGGATGCAGGAGAGAGTGTCTTGTTTGTACATTATGGTAACTGTTGCAATTTGTTACTGCATAGCTCCATGGTGATGCCCTGTGGATGGAGATGCTGCAGTGAAAAGTCACGCTGGGTGGGCACTGGGTGCAATGCTTGTATACTGTCAGTATTTTACAGGGTATGGTTGAAGGGCAGCTGTGCATTCTGGTAAGTGCGACCTGTGTTCGTGATTGGGTGTTTTAGGGTGTGGGGGAGTTGGGGTGAAGTGCTGCTACCTACGTGTGGCAGGTTTGTGCAAAATGGTAGCTGCCCACATGGGCATTATGTTAACTGTTGCCATTTGTTGCTGCGTAGCGCCATGGCTGTGTACAGGTTGGATAGCAGTGTTGGTGGCAGTGGTGTCTATGTAGATTGTTGCAGTTGCTGATATGGAGACATGCATGGTGGCATTACATTGCTGTGAGTGCGTTCAAAGCCTAGACTATTGGATGCATGGCCGAAGGCCGTAGGCCATAAGCCATGCATTCAAGAGCCTAGGCCTTCAGGACACGCACAGCAGTAATGCATTTTTCAAAGTGCATGAGTTAGAGGGTGGTGACATGTAAGGAATGGGTGTGGACCACATTTAAGCCTTTATAGGCCACTGTTGCAAATGGATTATGGGTAAGTTGGCAGTGGCACAATACTTTGTGAATGGTAGTGGGTACGCCCATAGTATGCGATTGCAAGTGCCCAGGGATGCAGCAGAGTGTGTCTTATTTGTACATTATGGTAAATGTTGCAATTTGTTACTGCAAAGCTCCATGGCGGTGCCCTGTGGTTGGAGATGCTGCAGTGAAATGTCCCGCTGTGTGGGCACTGGGTGCATTGCTTGTATACTGTCAGTATGTTATAGGGTATGGTTAAAGGGCAGCTTATATGTGCTTGGATAGTGTGCTGTGTGCACAATGCTTGCAGTATGGGCAATGTTGTACACATGTTGTGTTTATGTTGCCAGTGAAACAATCCTTTCTGAGTGGAAGTGGGTAAGACAATAGTATGTGAATGAAAGGGTGTAGGGTGCTGGAGACAGTGTAATGTTTATACAATATGGTAACAGTTGTATGTAATGATGTGCATGTCCATTGCAGTGTCGAGGTTGGTTAGGAGTGCTGGTGCCAGTGGTGCATATGTGCATAGTGGTAGTTTGGGATATGGTGTGCGTCAGAGGAAAGTGCGCCAATAGGAAGAAGGACTCCACCTGCTTTACTGGTGCGCGGCCCTAGCGGTACTTGGAGAAAGGCACGTGCCACATTCTGCGTTTGTGAGCATGCTGGCCAGTAGAAATGGGACTATGGCCTTTGGCCAATCAGGTGCTTTGGATGTGTGTCACAGGAAAGGGAGGCATTCACTTTCCCCATTACTTTGTGTACTGCGGCTGGCAAACATGGCAAGAGATACAGTTTTCGTTGTGAGTGATGGCTTTGTGGAAGATCTGTGCATGTATGCCCTCCAAGAAGACATGTCTGGCAATTTCGGTTTAGAGGGAGTGGACGCTTTGTGGAGTAATGTCGAATCGTGCTGTTTCGGCGGACTGCTTCTAGAATGTCGACGTGTGGCCTCTTTGTCAACTGTACATGTAGTGATCGTGGACTTTGGAGCCTTCTTTAGGGGTTACATGCCTTGTTCCCGTGTGTTCCGTCAACTGAAGATTATGATGAAAGCAGTGCAGCGCTTTTTTCCTACTGCCAAGGTGCTTTTCTCATGTATACCCCCGAGAATAGTGTGGAAGTATTCCAACGATTCCTGTCGCCAGCCAGAGGTCGGAAGGGGTCTCATCAACAGAAGCATGTGTGACTTCATAAGTGCTGCTGGGATGTTCTACTGTGAGAATGAGAATATTGGTTCGCAATACATACACCTTTTTATGACAAAGGGAATGTCTTTGTCGTACAGTGACAATTAAGTGTTGTTTCACAATTTACACACTGCACTGAAGAGCCTATTGTAAGGATGTGAGCTAACATTGAAAACACACATTTACATATAAAAACAGCAAAAACAGAGTTTCTAGGGAAGCACCTTTAAAAAAAAAAAAAAAAAAAAAGACCCCCAAAGGTTCTTTTCAGAGCCAGCACAACGAACAACGTCCGCTCCCCTGGTTCAAAGTTATTCCCCCACTCCCTCGTGCGCCCTGCACGAAAAGTCCACGAATATCGCGATAGTTGCAGGGTGGCATGTGTTACATACGCCCCTTTTGCAGATGACGTTCAGAGAAATGGGCCGGCAGACACTACGGGATTGGGTAACAAAATTTGTGGGTGTGGTGTGTACGGACAGACTGTGCTACACACTGTATTCATGGACAGAAATGCAGAGGGTGCGGCAATGGCTGTTTGTTTCACGAGGCACAGCATGCGGGTTTCAGGTGATTCCGACATACATTGACTGAAAGTGAACGGAAAACACTGTGCAGTAGCTACTCATTTTGCAATCTATGATGTGAATGTGTAGTGCTATAGAGTAGCTACAATGAAGTGCCTGATATTGGTTTCTCTGTGTGACACTTTGGTGGCAAGCAATCATGCCGATATTACTGTTGTTAATTGTGCAGGGAAAATTGCACTGCGTGTTACACGAGTTTCAGTGTTGTTTGTGATGAAGGAGGCACTTGCCCAGTTCATGCGTTTGTTTCCGAAATTCTGCATAGGTTTTTTACCGTATTATGCAGTCACAGATGTGGGAGCATCATTTTCTATTTGGTCCGTGAATGCAGACAACGTGGTACATTGCAAAGAAGTGTATTTCTGCCTTTCTTTGACATGTGCCAATGACATACTTTGCCTTTGGGAATATTACGTTTCACAGCACAAATACTTTTCGTCAGCTATAACGTTCATCTTAGTATGCCAGCAATCCTGATTTTTTACACCGCCTCTACATTGGTTTGGTGCCATTCTTGAAAGTATTCATACTTATTTGTAGTTAGTGTTGCGCTGTGACTCTCTTGAAAACGCTCTGCAACACGTAAACAAACCTACTTGTACAGCGACCCCCTTTCTAACCGATTCCACTACAGTATGTCCCACACTGCCACACGTCTAGCCGTGCATGTGTGCATTGGCAATTCTGTTGTTGATCTGTGAAAGGTGCTTTCTTTATTTTCCTTTTGTTCCTTTCCCAGTTCATTTTCATTAATCATGCTGTTCTCACACTTGCCACAGAAGGAATGACAGCAAAGGTCAGGTACAGAAGGGGCAGCACCTACGTGGATACGATAGGGGACGTGGCAGGAGACAGTTTTATTGGGTAGCCCTCATGTACATAGGTGCCAGTCATTGTAATGCTCCCATAAGGACCATTCCCACGCACTTTGAAATACCTTCCCTCTGTACAGTAGCACGTTCCAGTACATGCACAGTACAATGCCCTTTGCCGGGTAAGGGTCTGTAGTGTGGCACCTGGTTTGCTAAGATTGTTTTAGAGCTCTGCTGCTTTGCAGAGTGTTGCCCGTAGCAGTTGTGGGCAATGCTGTACATGAAAGTAGGATACGTAATTGTTGGAAGGGTGGTAGCCTGCCCACTGATCCCCTGTGCTTTCATTTCAGTTGTCGTCACATGCAGTATAACCACTTTATGCTACGCCCTTAGTGTTAGGGGTAGCATTCACGGATATGCTCACATTGTGGAATACAAGAATGCTTGCAACAACGGGAAACACAGCTTTATTACTTGCAGCAGGAAGCCATTTATTGTGTGTGACCCATGCAGCTAACGCGCTTTTCTAACGACCACTAAGGTTGTTTGCGCTCTGCATATTCTGCATTTTTTTATTTACCTTTGCATGCACTAGTATGCGCATGAGGAAGGTGCACACGCTTTGCCATTTTTCAGACTTAGTGCAAACTGTCCCACCTGCAGTTACATGTTTTCTTCAACTGCACGACCGGCGGGCGACCTCTTGATACTTTCAGTCACACTGCTGAGTGCACACACAATGTATCTGTTTAACGGGTCATGGAAAGGAAAGCAGCAGATAAATCAAATAATTCGACATTTACCACGCCCACGTGACATTGCAGGTTGCTGTTCCTTGTTTACCAGTGCCCGTTATACAGTTAGGAGTACTTTAGCCACACATTGGTAGGTTTGCAGAGCCACCCAGGAACTCGGCAGCAGTTCTTTAAATGCGGTAGCCTACTGCATGAATCCATAGGGCAAGCGACCGGGGAGGTGTTACCAGCATACAGTGGATGAGCAATGCATGGGTCTAGGTGTGGAACTGAAACATGCGCCCTTCCACAACTACTTTCAAGTACATTCATAGATGCTGTCATGGGGCAAGGCAACAATAATGGTAGCTTAGCACTGGGAAAGGGGCAGAGACTACTGGTAGTCACCACCACCAAGAAACATGCCTCTGTAGGTAGACTCCTGCCTTACAAAAGGCTCCTATGTGCTTTCTGCAGGAGAATCGGCCTACAGACTACATTTCCCAAGCACCCCAGGGCCAAGAACTACTCATCACCGCCCACGTCGGGTGGGGCACGTGCGCGCGTGCGCACAAGATCATCAAGAGCACGGGGCTTGTGCTCAGAACTGCAACGAGTGAAGACACGTTCTCTGGAGCTCCGAGCAAGGGCAAGCGAACGAGGGGCCACGCCCCAGCCATCCTTCACCTGGGCCCCTCATCTCATTCAGATAAGTGCCACAAGCCATAGACAGACAAAGCAGACCTGGGGGAAGGCGCGCAGCGCTGTAGCGCATCTTAGAGAGTCAGGGGATTTCATCAGCAGCTGCGGTCGGGGGCACGCGCAGGGGGCTCTGCCCAAGATTCTCATGTCCCCCTGCTCTGGCAAAGCTAAGTGAAAACGTCCTGATTATCAGTGCAGTAGTTTCTGCAATCCGAACTACGCGCAGTCTTTAGGAGTCACGCAGCGCGTAGCTGTGCATGTATTAACCCACTAACTGCTGCGAGTTGACCTACAGGAAGAGAACGCTCTTGTTAATACGCGGCTTCCTGAAAAGTTACAACTTGATTCGTGTGAAGCACAACACAAGTTTTTGCTTCGCAGGATCACTCTTAGTAGAACTATTACTTTGGCCACAAATAGACGCAGAGCCACGCGCGGCTGTAGCCCGCTCGTGAAGGGGATAACCTGGGCAGAAGCACGTGCCTAACTACTTGAGCATGACGCACCTAAAGCATGTTTAGGGTGCAATTAACCACTTGTGTGAGAGTGTGTGAATGTAAGGTGCAGTGTGTGAGGTAACACGCAGTCGGTAATTCCCACTCTCTTTTCAGCAATAACACTGCTCCGGATTCTGGACCTGAGAGTGCGCAGGCAGGAGGCCAGCACTCACCCATTGAGAAAAGTCTCTTTCTGGCTCTAGCCTTCGTTGTTGGATGTGGGAGGAATTGTGCATGCTGTGAATGTGCAAATGTTGTATTGAGTTATCCTATGTCCCCTTCCCTGTCCACCTCCCCTTTCCTAGTCCTCTCACCGGTTACCCTTGCTACGGAACCCATCCAACCAACGAGCTCCTAACCCTCTTTCCCCGCCGGGGTCGCAGAGGCTTGTGTGAGTTTAAACTTGCAGGCACCAAGACCCTGGAGGGGATGGTTGGTTCGTGCCACTCCTGAGCCTGGAAGCTGGAGCCGTGACAGATGTGGACATCCGGCCACCAATGGAGCCCTACGGATAGCTGCAATGTGATTGCACATAAGAAAACTAGGTGCAGTGTCCCTAGGAAACGTCCATCTTGCTCATCTGTAGTTATCCGGCCAGCAGTGTGCAGTACAAATTTATCATGCACTGTTAATAGAAAAAAAGAGCCTCCTGACACACTAAACAACATTTACTATGGGAGGATAGCACAGGGGCAATGTGCTCACCTTGGAAGCAAGACGACACAGAACAACACATGTTCGATCCCCGGGTACGTGCTTAGAAACCTCTGGGTATTAAGCGGATTATAAATAACCTATCATATCATATCATATCATACATCTGTAATTGGTACAATACACCAACTCTATTCGGAAAAGTAAGGGGTAGCGCAAATGGATACATACACCAGACAATTTGCCCTTTCCACACGTTTATCATGAGGGCAGGCAAGGAATCAGTAACAAACCTTATTAACGGGACTTTATGGTTATGTTGCCGTACCAAATACCTAACCTCTTTACAGAAAACCGTATGCTAAAGCATCGTTCTGCTTACAGTATACTACTAAAAACCTATGAAATTCACTAACAAAAACATTCTTAAAGGGACATTATGGTTAAGTTGCACTAGCAAAAACCTATGAAATACGATGGAAAAACGTTGTTACAGGGACGTTATGGTTACAGATAAAAACGAAAAACTCACGAAATTCGACAGTTATGGTAAGCTAAGCAACCATAACTCATGCCACCAGTGTGCACTGCAAGGACTAACACCCATGACATCAAACGTCCCTGTAACAATATTTTTCCATCGAATTTCATAGGTTCTTGCTAGAGCAACTTAACCATAACGTCCCTTTAACAATGTTTTTGTTAGTGAATATATATATATATATATATATATATATATATATATATATATATATATATATATGGCAAAAAAGAAAGAGGAGAGGGGCGCACTCCAGTTCCCTGCACAGTAAACCTTCTCAGCCACTGGTGTTCTTCTCCTACCAGTTTCTGTGCTCTTCACATCGTCAGGGAGGCAGTCTTAACTTTATTGTCTGCCGAGGGTCTGGGATAATGTCAGGGTCACCACATGTGTAAGGCAAGATCTCCAGACAACCAGACAATAAAGAACACTCCTCTAAGGAAAAAGGCTCAGTGCACTTCTTTGCAAGGAAAACAAGATATACATTGTATACAAAAAGGAGAAAGGTGACAGAAGGTACCGTAGAACCAAACTCACAAGGAGCTCTCTGTTAGTTCAAAGTGAGCAGAAGGTTTTAAGAAAAGAAATCATCACTCATGATGGAGGCACCATACAGGGTTAATCCCCCACACTCATTGGCTACCATCTATATTCATACTACCAGTCCCCTATAGTCCCTTGATCAATTGGCCACATCTGAATCTACCCCTGTCCTCTAACACATGGTCCCTCTATTCTGTCACCTTGGTTCCCAGCTACTGGATTGGTGAGTTACCTGGGACGTTTGTAGTGAAATACAAAGTGCCATATTTGCATATTAGGGCCTTAGATGGCTGCATTAACAGCTAAGACTAATAGCCTATTCAAAGTATGTGCTAAATGCTGAAAGTAATGTGTTGGTAGCGCCTACATTATGCATTAGTGAGATACAAGGAAAATGCAAGCCTAGGAGGGGTGGAAGGTTACATTATGCATTGTGCATAGAGAGGCCCCAGTTTAATAGCTAATAGAGACCTGTTTTTGAGTGTTTGGGGCATTATAGCACCTATATAGCGCTTAGATAGCCAGTTCTTGAAGCACTATAGACACTGGCTAGCAGAGTGCAGGCCTGGTAAAGCTCACTAGGGGTTAATTGCAATGCATATTATTTCAGCTCCTCTCTTCTCGCAGTGGCTCTGCCATGCTTTGTAAACATACCCTCTTTCTCCGAGAAGGCCTGGTACGGCCTTGCACACACTGATAAGACATTCCTGTGCCTTCGTGGACAGGATTCCAAGTAGGGAGGGGTAAAAGCAAGGAGCATCTCAGAGAGAGTTGGGTTTTTCCATCAGTAAACATATTTTGCACGAAGAAGGTTCTGGAACAGTGCGTCATGCTGATTGACGGCACAAGAGCACAAAAGGTGCAAACACCCAGAACTGTGGGGAGATTCATCCGCGGACTTGCTTCAAGCAAGAGTGAGTGCCCGGAGCAGGATACCTCAGGCGGCACCTTGTACCGCTGTCATCTACAGAGCTGGCTGAGCAAGCAGTCCATTGTAGATGGCCCGGGTCTCCAGCGCTAATGATAACATCCAAGGGACGTAAGACTGTGTTTCTCTAATATGTTTTGTGATTTCTCTAACTGACATTTCCATCATTGCTAAATTGCTGCTATTTTTACTGTCATGTTATATTATGCAATATGTCTAATATATGCTAAATTTATACTGAAGGTGTCATTTCTCTAGCATGAGTTGATTGCTTGGCACGTGCAGACCTTTAATTGGGTGGAATTGGGTCATTTATGCTAATAAGGGCTGGTCCCTGGGAATAAATACCCCTTTTCAAGACAACGTTGCCCACACCATCAGCCTAATCACGTGTTGTGCACCTGGCCATTAGCATGAGCCCAGTGGACACCTCTGAGCTATCATTGGCACTTAGAAATGATAGTGCGCTTCTCTTGATACCAGACAACTGGGCGCCCCATTCATGCCTCCCAGGCGCAGGACTAGTTTTATTGGCATTGCCTCTTGCTCCTCGTCTCACAAATCACGGGATGTTCTGCTGCTCACTCCGCCCCTCAGTTGCCCATCCACAGAACACCTCCTTGCTCACTCAAAGGCCACATAAATTGGGCTAATTCTGTTGGATTTAGGTAATCTATTTTCCAGCTGTCTGGCAATTCAAATGGGATGGGCTTTATTCCGAGGGGAGCTGGTGTCCTAAATCTAGACCAAGCATGTTGGTAGCTTCAGACCTCTAATCTGTTCCCATGGGTTTTGTCCTGCAGAACAGCTGCAGCCCTTCCCTTGTTCTGCCGTTCATATTCCATTCTAGTTTAGCAGGCCTACAGCTTGATACAAGTAAACCATTATCTACTCTGCGTGAATGCCACGGTTCTCAGCTCCAATACCGGGGCTAGGGATAGGGAAAAATGATTTAAACTCTTCATTGTGCCACCCTGTTACACCTCCAACAGGGAGTACAAAATACTATGCCTCACTTCCAATATGGCAATACTTCAGTGTTTCCTGCAACCAGGCCCTGGCTCTACATCATCGTCGTTACACATTATATTTCACTACTGTTATACAATATCACTTGTGCCTGAAACCTCGGTCGATCTACGCTCCTATGACTACTATAAAACAAATACATTTGTTGTTCCCATTTGCGCCCTCCACCCCCCTGCAGCCACGCACCTCCACTTTCTTGTGCGCTAATAGATTGTTCTAACCCTGAATCTTTTTGGGCATGCATGGTAGATGTACGTGCATACCAACAGTTTACCAGAGGCTTTCTTACTTTGCACACAGATGGCTCAGGTTCACAAGTATTGCTGTACATTAGCTCACAAGGAAGGCCACCAGGCTCATCTTTGTACCAGGTCAAGGGTCTTTGTGAAACCTAGGTGTCCCGCCACTTTAGAATTGTAACACCATTGCATTGCGACTTGTTGGAGTTGTGCCGTACGCAAGCACAATTTTGCAACTTTAACAACACCATCTTTTTCAACTAACCAGAAGGAATCTGACAGGAAGGGTTTGTAGACTTCAAAGCTGTAGCTGTTTCAGCAACCTATGGGGAGTCAAACAGAGGCATGCCCAGGCCCCAGAATCATGTCAAAGCTTTTTTCGGGTTTGTATTTGTATTTATTTTGTATTTATTTATTTATATTGTGGAGCCTGCCCGCGGGCATCAGGGCGCATGTTTGGAAGGGTTACAATGAGAAGTTACAGAAAGGCAGGCAGTTACATATTACAAAGTATAAATATACATAGGGCAAAGAAATATACATATATTTACAAGGTAGTTAGTCGTCCCAATATATACAGAGGTGATAGGATTGGTACAGCATGCAGTGAGTGTTTACAAAAAGGAGGCTGAAGCTTCGTCTTGCTCAGAAAGCCATAGTTTTGCTCTATTTTTGAAGGATTGAAGGGAGGGGACATTCCTGAGATCATTGGGTAGTGAGTTCCAGAGCTTAGCTGCCAGGACTGGGAAGCTCAAGCCTCTGGCAGTCTGGAGCTTGAAGCTAGGAATGATGAGTGTATTAGCTTGTGCAGATCTTAGAGGTCTGTGGGCTGTGTTGTGTGAAGCGCTCTGACAGGTAGTCCGGTGCAGCGTTGTTCTGTGCTTTGTAACTAAGAACCAGTGTTTTGAGGGCAATGCGCCGTGAAATGGGGAGCCATCGTAAGTTGCGTCTAGTGGAGGAGATGTGGGTGTGCCTAGGTATGTTAAGAGCAGCCCTGATGGCGTTATTCTGGGTTACCTGAAGTTTGTCAATGATTTTTTTACTAGTTCCCAGGTAAAGGGCATTGCAGTAATCAATTTTGGATAAGATGAGAGTTCTGGCAAGGATCAAGCAATTGTCCATAGATAAGAAGAGGCGGCAAGCAGTGATTAGTTTGCACGTGTGCGCAGATGCTGAAACTACTGAGTTGGTTTGTCTAGTGAGAGAGAGGGTCGAGTCTAGATAAATACCGAGTGTTTTAGCGACCTTGGTGACCTTGATAATGTTACCATCAATGATGAAGGCATCATATTTGCTGTCAAGTTTTGCAAGTTTGGATTGAGAACCTAGGATGAGTAGCTCAGTTTTCTCATCGTTTAGGCAGAGACCGTGGTGGGCCATCCACGCCTGGATGACGGAGTAGACTGCATTGAGAGCTTTGACGTCAGTTACATAGTCTCCAGTGATAGGGATGAGTATCTGGGTGTCATCCGCATAATTTGTGTAGGGGACACCCAGATGGTCAAGAATATCAAAGAGTGGTTTAGTAAAGACATTGTGTGGTTTTGATGTGTTAAGCATCTGCTTTACCATTAGTACGCCCAGGTCGGTAAGTAATAATGAAATCAAAAGCAGAATGCCTATGAGTCTGAATAGCGTTGGCACAATGAGCCGATTTCAAAGCCTGTACATTATTGTGATAGATATAGACTTGTACTGGATACTTTGCTCCCAGGAGATAATGGGCCTCATTATAAGTTTGCCGGTGCAGAAACAGCGGTCTATCTACCGGCACCATTGTTTCCGGACCGGCAAACTACAAGTCTGCCTGCCGGAGCCGCTGTGGCCGACAGGTCTGACCCTGCTGGGTGCAGCGGCCATGGTAGGCAGACTTGTCACAGGAGTACCAGGAGCGTTGTTAACGGTGGCAGTGCTCCCATGTCCCGATTCCCTAATGGGGATTAAAAAATTGCTGGCGCCTGACTTCCCGGCTGCCGGACTTGGAATAGCCCGGTAGAACTGGGAAGTCACGCACCGGTAATTTTTTCCGAGTCCGGCGGCAAACTGCGAGTAACACCGGTAGGGTTACCGCCAGACTCGCAATGAGGCCCAATGTCTCCATTCTTGGAATGCATCATTAACGGCCAATAGTTCTTTTTCGGTTATTGTATAATGCTGTTTGGCGGGATTGAGTTTGCATGTATAAATATGCAACGGGGTGGGGGAAATGTGTCACTTCACAAAGTTGGGAGAAGACTGAACCTAATGCCCCATTGGATCTATCTGCTTCAATCGCAAATGAAAGGTCCAGATTTGGATGCTATAGAAGAGAAGCCTCAGTGAGCACTTTCTTGAGTGTTTTAAAGGCAGTTTGGGATCCAGGTCCCCAATGAAAATAGTGGTCTTTTCGGGTAAGACAAGTCAACAGGGTTACTACTGCAGAAAAATTCCTAATGGATCTGTGGTGCAAATTCGAGAAACCTAAAAAAGGGCTGCAGTGTTTTCACTGAGGTAGGAACAGGCTTAGATAACACAGTTCTCACTTTGTTACTATCCATAACTATGCCATCAGGGCACAGTATAAATCCCAGAAATTCCACCTCATGGGTGTGAAATGGGAACTTCTCTAACTTAGCAACAAACTGGTTTTCTCGCAGCCGAAGCAATACTTCTTTGACATGGGTAACATGCTGTGTCAGGGATGGAGAGTGAATCAGAATGTCATCCAAATATATGACAACAAAGTCATCCAAAATATAATGGGATATATTGTTGATAAAATGTTGAAAGGTGACTGGGTCATTACACAATCCGTACAGCATTAAATAATATTCACGTAAACTGTACCAGGTTCTGATAGCTGTTTTCCAATCGTCTCCAACTCTTACATGTACCAAATGGCATGCACCCCAGAGATCCAGCTTTGTGTAGACCACTGCATCCTGCACTTGACTCAACAGGACTGGTACGAATGGCAAGGGGTACCTGTTGTTTATGGTAATGGCATTGATCTCACAGTAATCAATACAGGTCTGTAATTCACCTCCCCCCCATTTTGGGTACAAAAAAAGAGGTGAAGCTGCCAGAGATTTTGAGAGACGTATGAAGCCACTTGTGAGGGCATTGGTTATATGGTCACACAAATCAGAATCTTCGTCTTGTGTCAATGGGTAAATATGCCCACATGGAATACGATCCCCCAGGTTGCAGGTCTATTGGACAATCATATGCTCTATACTGGGGAAGTATCCCTGCCGTGTCCTTATTAAGGACATCAGCAAAGTCATGATAGAATTATGTGAGAACTGCCTGTATAGCACCAATGTATTGTACAGAAGAAGGAGCACATCCAGGATTAGGTGTATCACATATGGTTTGTAAACATGTTTCTTCACAATACGAAGAATGAAATGATACTGACTAATTTTACCAATCTATGGCTGCGTTATGTAGAGATAATCATTGTAATTCAAATATGACCTTAACATTTGGGGCGACTATGATATCAAAGCTTAGGCATTCTATGTGATGTGCTAAAGAAGTCATAGATAGTGTTGTTGTACCATGTTTGATACGACCAGTGGATAGCGTGAAACCGTCCAGTGCTCGTATGGGTTTTGGTCTTTCTTTCTGTACTATTTAAATGTTATTTTCATGGGCAAATGCACCATCCATCTAGATCCCTGATGGATCAAAATCAATGAACCCCTCAGCGTGGACCACCGTGTCACCATCCTCCTGAAGGCACTTAGGGAGGCTGAAACATGTGGAAATGATACTCAGCCCACATGCCCTGTTTACGGGTGAGCACTGTTGTTTCCTGACTGGTGTGGAGGTTTCCTGTGGCACTCCTTAACAAAATGACTGGCCTTGCCACAATAGAGGCAGAGCAACCCCTCACAGTGTCTCTCTTTCTCTTCCCGTGTTAAGGGACCACACATTCCCCCTATTTACATGGGCTTAGGGATGTCTTATGTACTAACGGAAGTGTCAGGGGGGAATGTGAGGAACCTCAGGTTCAGGAAGAAAAATGTTATCATTCTCCCCTGTGTTCAGACATACGGTCGTCTACTTGTAAGGTTAGTTCCAACGGCCCAGCAAAATCTTGAGGCATGTTAGGGACTACCAACAATGCATCCCTGAGATCATCTCTGAGACTCTTATAGAACAGGGCTGAATTTTTTCCATCCGGTCAAGCCGTCTCAGCCGCTAACTGGTTAAATCTAGCCAAATAGTTCAATAGATCGCTTTTGCCTTGAACTAGGTCTAACAGCTCAAAAACATCCTGCCTCTATGTCTTGTGTCAAAAACCATAGCCATCATGCTTGTCAATGCATCAAAATTATATAATAGAGGGCTATCACATTCCAGGAATTAATTAGCCCAGGCTCTGGCAGTACCCCTAGATAAGACAACACAAAAGCTGCAATGGAAGGGCACCAGGAAAGGAAGCAGCTCTGTACAGTAACTGCAGTTTGCACTGGTTGTAGAAAGACATATATCCGTTGAGGGTGATGGTCTGGTGGAGGCATGGGAACAGATGAATGATTCGGAGGAGAACTCAGATGGAATGGGTGGCAATAGCCAGAGTTACTTGTAAGACCAAGTGGACCCAAGTGATCTTCTCCTATTCAACACGAATGCTGCCAGGAAGGCTGTGTGTGGCAAGACATCCACATTAAATTGGTTTCGCAGATGGCGTCGAGGAATGCACTGTAGGCAGAAGATTTTTCGTGACCTGCATGAGTTTGTCTGGTAGGCCATAAAGTAATGTTGTTGCTGATGACCTTGACCCTAGACGTTCTAGACCTCACCTTCGGATCTTTGGGCTATGCAACCACAGAAATATGGGGGGCTGCTAGTAGAGGATGTGAAGTGACGGGGCCACAGATGGCGACTGGGAGACCCTTGGTGTTGCGAACCACTGCCCGCTTCACGATGGTGGCCCCAGAAGCAGTACACAGGGGATCACCCAGTGCCTCCAACCCATCCCCAGCCTTGTGTTTGATGCCCCATAGCAACCCTCTGGGATCCATGATATATGACATGCAGGAGGAGAAGAGAGATTTGTGAGACTTAGGACACGCGGCTTGACAAGCTGCGTTTTACTGTCACTGTATTCCAGGTGACAGTGGAAGAAAGACCTCAATCTTCGCTGGCAGGATTCGCCAAGAGTCAACCCATCATCAGGGCAGAATAACTCATGGTCCTTTGCAGGAGATCACACCATCAGAGGAATGATGCTGCATCAGATCTGGCTGGTCCCATCCACAAATTGGGCGACCATAAATGAATGCTCCCCTGACAAGTAAAACCACATGGGGAAATTGTAATTTGTGCAGGTCTCGCCAATCAAAGGTCCCACTCCAAAATAGTGTGCAGCTGCTTCGTGTCTGCCAATCATGAGCATAATTGCCACCCTGAATTGAGTATAAAAGGAGGACTAACCAGAAGGGGGTGTGGGTACTAGGTGACTCTTGGAGATCCCTGGCAAGTGCAAAGGAAGGTGGAGGGAGCGGTAGAAACATAGCAAGGAAGGGAAAGCTAAGGGGTGGTGGATACAGACCGAGAGGAAAACGATCGAAGAACAGGAGGAGGAAGAACATTGGAGAGAAGGGAGAGAGAAGAGGGCAGGGAAAGAGTGGGGAGAGGGAGACCCAGAGAACAATAGGCACACAGACAACTGGTGAAGGGGGAGAAGAGTAGAAGAACAATAGGAAGGCTCCCAGTGGCTGCGAGGATTAAGTTCAAAACCCTCTGCATAATCCAGAAGGCCTTCATGGGCCTCAATACCTTCAACTCTCTCTCCCTAAATATCTTCCTTCTCGAGCTCCCCGCTCATCCGCCTCCAACTCCCTCGGGGTCAGTCGCTTCTCCAAGCAACGAGTTGGTGGTAGATCTCTTTCTTTGGCTGGTGCCTCCCTCTGGAACAGCCTCCCTGCCTCCCTAAAACTTGAGGAGAACCATCTCCGGTTCCGGAATCACCTCAAAGCCTTTCTCTTTGCTTCTGCTTTTTCTCCTCCTCTCCTCTGCTGACCTCCTGGCTGTAACCAGAACTTGCACTGGCCAGCTGGACACCCTCTGATCTCGGGACTGTTTCTGTATCCCTACAGTCCCCCCTACCAGCTCTTGACACCTGATGTCTGCACTTACCCTTGCACTTGTCACTAGCTGGCCATTACTTACTTATTGTTATCTTCCCATGTACTGCATTGTCCCTGCCCCCCTCTCACGCACTTGCGCGATACGAATGACACCTGGCCTAGTAAGATCGTTGTATGTCCTCCCTTTTGTTCCCCTCCCTTGCCTCGTCGCACCTTGAAACACTTGTGTATAGGAGCATTATAAATGCCATATCATATCATATCATATCATTAAAAGTGGGATGAAGGGCAAGGAAGTAAAGCTCTTTAAGGCCTGCACCAAGAATATGCTCCTAAACTGGTGGTGAAGTGCCAGATCAAGGACCTCGGCTATGTTGGAGATATGGGATAGGGCAGGTGATCTCTAATACAGCCTGAAGTCCAGAGCACATTCTCAAGACCCCCGAGGAGGGAAAATGGCGAAGTACTCTAGGGTCCGTCTGTTTATGCAGTGTCTGATTTGTGTCCCTCTTGGGGGAAACTCAGGTACTTGGGTGGTGTTCTGTGGTTGCAGCAGGAGAACCAAGATGAGGTTCTGGTGGCCACGGCACCAACTAAGGAAGATACAGAGCCAAGAAAGAAGTATTCAGGACATTGTAAGATCTCAGAGGCTGTGAGTCACTGTTAGACTCAGAAAGGAAAGTGATCTTGAGTAGGGAAGTCATGGGAGTACTGAGCATCATGTTTCTGTAGGAGGTGAAGGTAATGACAAGTCTCAGAGAATCCACTGTCAAAGGGGTCTGACAAAAAAAAACATTAAGCATGCACAAACTGCAAGCTTGCTATTCTACCCGAGGCCATGACACATATTATTAACCTTCAATAATGAATGGTTAGATTCCTCCACATATCTGAATCTGGATTGGGGGGCTAGTGGCCCGTCTCCTTGAGACAGAAGAAGAGCAATACCTTCCGGGTGAACATTCACTAAGGGAGCAGTACCTCTTCTTCTTTTCCTTGTGTCCAAAATGGTCCTCTGGTTTCACTGGGGATGGTAAGGCCTGATGAGGGAAGCCATGCCCCTACCAGGGTTTCTTGAAGGGTGTGGAAACCATGGCCAGGCACTCTTTGACTGCTTTTTGAGAGCATCGATTGACAAGATCATCAGTCGTTGGTGTTGTGATCTGGTCCCAGGTATCAGTAAGTTGCACTCCCTGCACGGTTTAAAACCCAAGATTTCCCTGCGGTTGACATAGTGAAGAATACTGAAAAAATAGGCTGTTCCGTAATCCAAGTGCTTGTCGCTAAAATAAAAAAGGAAGTGAAGTCATAAGACTAGAGTGAATCCGCCTATATGATTCTATGTAATTTTTACACATTTTGGTTGTTAAGATTTATTTTTAATTTGCATTTGTTTAGTAGATTTCCCTGGCTTCTTTTGGGGTGTTACCCCCAGGTGTTGCCCTTTGGTCTGCCACTTCTTACCTCTCTAATTAAACATTTAGCACTTTATGTATCAGAGATAATGTTCTCCTTTTTGTGACTGCTTTTTCAGAGTAATCACATACTGTTCTCAATATTTATTTAATTGTTTTTTTTATTACACGCTTAATACCTGAGTTTGGTTTCTAAGCGCGGATCTGGGATTCGAACCGTGGTGTTGCTTCCAAGACCAGCACGTTTCCCCTGTGCTATCCTCCGCTCATAGGCCAAGGCCACTGATGGTGCCAATGATGCAGGGAAGAAGCTGGTGCAGAACCAACCTTTGGTGGATATGAAATTGCTTCTGTAGCAAGTCTGCAGCTGGGGGATACTTCAAAAGACGAGGAATCAGTGAAAGGATGGCAGCCATTAGAAATGGCAGCACTCAGTGTGGTAAACAAGACGGGGAGTAGAGAGTCGACACCAGCAACTACGGTTCCTTTTCACCCACACACCGGAAAGCTGCGCACAGGCACATGAGAAACACTTTCATGAAGCTGCACCCCCGGCCCAACGTAGTCTCAGGCCCCAGCCTCACATACATCTTTATTTATTTATTTTGCCATTTATATAGCGCACCGAACCCTGAGGCATCTGGGCATATCTTTACTATACAGACCCTCCAGGGTACTGCGGCATGACACATATTGCAGCACAGCCAGGGTTGGATTGGCCCTTTCGGCCTTTCGGCCCGTGGCCGGGCCGAAATGTTCCCAGGGAAGTGGGGGCCGGTTCTTGCCCATGCCTGGGCCGGTTTGGAAGAAAAAAAATGAAAAAAAAATATTTTTATTTTCTATTTCTTTTCTTTTTTTCTCAAAAAGCCTTTTATCCTTCTTAGGTCGATAAATGAGTACTAACACAGGTTGGGTGATATTGTATGCATATTTGTTCTATAAAAAAGAGCTTAAGCGTAAGTGCTATACAATAACATATCATTTGACCTTGGACGTCTCCTTGGATTCACAGTAATTTAGTGTACTTAGGAACAATGCTATTTGATGCCACTTGCTTTTTTGTCAAGGGGTGAAAGGTCGTGTTTCATCGCTTGCCGGGATGTCACTTTGGGGTGGGGTCAATTGACATCACTTCTGGTGATGTCATCAGAGGTCATGGGTCATGAGGCGAGGGGTGGGCCACTTTTTTTGGGTGACCAGGCCTATTTCTTGTCCCAGTCCGACCCCGAGGACAGCATTGCATTTATTACCACAGTTATCGTGTTTCTTGATAAGAAAAAGAATTGCATCAAACGACACAAAAGAAAAGGAAAACAATATAAAGCTCTCTTGCAGATAGGACTGCAGTGGCTGCTTGTCCCAATATTGACCTACAATCTATCTCTACACATTAGGAACTGTTAAAATGTAATGGTTTGTAAACGCTTCAGTCCAAAATTGAATTACCTCATTTATTGACTATGCTTCATGTTAGGTATTAAACACATCCTCCTCAACTCGTGTAGGGTACCCAGTCATTTTATTGAAAATAAAACAGAGCGAAAGGCCCTAGAAAGCTGTCCAAGATGGCAGCTCACTAGAGAGCTCCGCATAGATCCCGAGAAAGATCCTGGCAAAAATAGCTTCATACACCCCCAAACCGCCCTCCATCTGTCACAATATTGTGTCCAAAAACACGAGTGTCTGGCAGGTACCAGTTTCAACGCCATCCGCCAACATCCTGGTCAGCGCGGCATCGGCGGGAGAAAGGCCGCAACAGCGCTGCACTACGGCAACGCGGTGATCGGTCTTCGGCGACATCCACACCCAAGAGACCTCCCCCGGTCGCAACCTACGCAGTTCACAGGTGGTGCGTGTCCCAAGCAAAGTGCAGGCTGCGGAGCAAGAAGAACAGCGCCCCAGCCCCCTGGAGGAGGTGCCTGCGGCGGACCGGAGATCCACGACCCCGAGCACAGCGGAGGCAGCTGAGAACCCGCCCGACCTACCTGCGGCATCGGGCCTCCAGTCGGGAGCCGGACTGGGCACTGCCGTTCGCCTCCGACTCACGGGGCCCTCTTGACGCAGGCGAAGCAGAGAGGGAAGAAGCCCGGACACACCGCCGGCGTCAGGTAGGAGAAACGCCGCCACGACCTCTTTCGCCCCGCCCAGGTCTCCAGTCCGGCCTGCGGGCTCCCGGGCAGCAAACGGACAGCTCAGGCACTGGGCCAGCACGGGGTACGCGAGCCCGGCCCAACCCCTCCGACCCCGCAGGGGAAAGAATCGCTGGAGCCCGTGGTGAACCACAAGCCCCCGACTGCTCAAAATCCCAATGGCCCCAACCCCGCCTCCAGCGAACGTTCCACCAACATTGTAGACCGCTGTCAGACAACCCGTGCGGTGAGCAGGCGGGGGGTCCACGCAGCTATTCCAGCCCGGCCCATCTGGCCCGGCCGAGGAGGAACACTAAAGCCTTCAGCGAGCTGCGGACTCTCCAGCTCCTCAAATCCAGGCTGCCCCGGGCCCCACCGTCGCGAAACACTCCGCCAACAGTACCCTGACCACGGCCAACTAATCAAAGGACTGAGCGCAGAGCGAAGATCCACTGCCAGGGCCCGTACCACTACCCAAACACCCTCGGCGGCCAGGGCTGCTCCCGGCCTACCCAACAGAGGAACAGCCTGCCATTCCCGTACATTCACAAAGCAGCAGGGGGGGGGGACTCTAAAATTGGCAACGCCAAGCTCCACCAACAGCTGCGACAACTCCACGAAGGCTCCAGCTACCAGCCCAGCAGTGGCAGGAAAGCTCCTGTTGTTATTCTGGGACCCAACAGCGTGGCTCGACAACCACTGCCTCACATAAATTTCACTCAAGCCGCCCACTCAATCTCCGCCGCACACGGTATCCAGCCCAGTAAGGCACAAGCCTTTGAACCATATCTGGACCTTAGCCTTCCGCCGGAATCAGAGCGCATAAAACCAGTAGCATTCCCAAGACAGCCGAGGGCACCCTTCTACAACCAGAGGCGTAATCCCAAACATCACACGTTCATCCGAGCTGAGAGCCGCTTCACCGCCCCCAGCCCAACCCAGCAAAGTAAAAGAGACCACAACAGTATGGGCAATACAGACAAATCGCAGTGAAAATTGCGATTTGTCCCACTCCAAAATAGTGTGCAGCTGCTTAGTGTCTGCCAATCATGAGCATAATTGCCACCCTGAATTGAGTATAAAAGGAGGACTAACCAGAAGGGGTGTGGGTACTAGGTGACTCTTTGAGATCCCTGGCAAGTTCAAAGGAAGGTGGAGGGAGCGGTGGAAACATAGCAAGGAAGGGAAAGCTAAGGGGTGGTGGATACAGACCGAGAGGAAAACGATCGAAGAACAGGAGGAGGAAGAACATTGGAGAGAAGGGAGAGAGAAGAGGGCAGGGAAAGAGTGGGGAGAGGGAGACCCAGAGAACAATAGGTACACAGACAACTGGTGAAGGGGGAGAAGAGTAGAAGAACAATAGGAAGGCTCCCAGTGGCTGCGAGGATTAAGTTCAAAACCCTCTGCATCATCCACAAGGCCTTCTGGGGCCTCAATACCTTCAACTCTCTCTCCCTAAATATCTTTCTTCTCGAGCTCCCCGCTCATCCGCCTCCAACTCCTTCGGGGTCAGTCGCTTCTCCAAGCAACGAGTTGGTGGTAGATCTCTTTCTTCGGCTGGTGCCTCCCTCTGGAACAGCCTCCCTGCCTCCCTAAAACTTGAGGAGAACCATCTCCGGTTCCGGAATCACCTCAAAGCCTTTCTCTTTGCTTCTGCTTTTTCTCCTCCTCTCCTCTGCTGACCTCCTGGCTGTAACCAGAACTTGCACTGGCCAGCTGGACACCCTCTGATCTCGGGACTGTTTCTGTATCCCTACAGTCCCCCCTACCAGCTCTTGACACCTGATGTCTGCACTTAACCTTGCACTTGTCACTAGCTGGCCATTACTTACTTATTGTTATCTTCCCATGTACTGCATTGTCCCTGCCCCCCTCTCACGCACTTGCGCGATACGAATGACACCTGGCCTATTAAGATCGTTGTATGTCCTCCCTTTTGTTCCCCTCCCTTGCCTCGTCGCACCTTGAAACACTTGTGTATAGGTGCGTTGTAAATGCCATATCATATCATATCATTAAAAGTGGGATGAAGGGCAAGGAAGTAAAGCTCTTTAAGGCCTGCACCAAGAATATGCTCCTAAACTGGTGGTGAAGTGCCAGATCAAGGACCTCAGCTATGTTGGAGATATGGGATAGGGCAGGTGATCTCTAATACAGCCTGAAGTCCAGAGCACATTCTCAAGACCCCCGAGAAGGGGAAATGGCGAAGTACCCTAGGGTCCGTCTGTTTATGCAGTGTCTGATTTGTGTCCATCTTGGGGGAAACTCAGGTACTTGGGTGGTGTTCTGTGGTTGCAGCAGGAGAACCAAGATGAGGTTCTGGTGGCCACGGCACCAACTAAGGAAGATACAGAGCCAAGAAAGAAGTATTCAGGACATTGTAAGATCTCAGAGGCTGCGAGTCACTGTTAGACTCAGAAAGGAAAGGGATCTTGCGTAGGGAAGTCATGGGAGTACTGTGCATCATGTTTCTGTAGGAGGTGAAGGTAATGACAAGTCTCAGAGCATCCACTGTCAAAGGGGTCTGACAAAAAAAAAACATTAAGCATGCACAAACTGCAAGCTTGCTATTCTACCCGAGGCCATGACACATATTATTAACCTTCAATAATGAATGGTTAGATTCCTCCACATATCTGAATCTGGATTGAGGGGCTAGTGGCCCGTCTCCTTGAGACAGAAGAAGAGCAATACCTTCCGGGTGAACATTCACTAAGGGAGCAGTACCTCTTCTTCTTTTCCTTGTGTCCAAAATGGTCCTCTGGTTTCACTGGGGATGGTAAGGCCTGATGAGGGAAGCCATGCCCCTACCAGGGTTTCTTGAAGGGTGTGGAAACCATGGCCAGGCACTCTTTGACTGCTTTTTGAGAGCATCGATTGACAAGATCATCAGTCGTTGGTGTTGTGATCTGGTCCCAGGCATCAGTAAGTTGCACTCCCTGCACGGTTTAAAACCCAAGATTTCCCCGCGGTTGACATAGTGAAGAATACTGAAAAAATAGGCTGTTCCGTAATCCAAGTGCTTGTCGCTAAAATAAAAAAGGAAGTGAAGTCATAAGACTAGAGTGAATCCGCCTATATGATTCTATGTAATTTTTACACATTTTGGTTGTTAAGATTTATTTTTAATTTGCATTTGTTTAGTAGATTTCCCTGGCTTCTTTTGGGGTGTTACCCCCAGGTGTTGCCCTTTGGTCTGCCACTTCTTACCTCTCTAATTAAACATTTAGCACTTTATGTATCAGAGATAATGTTCTCCTTTTTGTGACTGCTTTTTCAGAGTAATCACATACTGTTCTCAATATTTATTTAATTGTTTTTTTTATTACACGCTTAATACCTGAGTTTGGTTTCTAAGCGCAGATCTGGGATTCGAACCGTGGTGTTGCTTCCAAGACCAGCACGTTTCCGCTGTGCTATCCTCCGCTCATAGGCCAAGGCCACTGATGGTGCCAATGATGCAGGGAAGAAGCTGGTGCAGAACCAACTTTTGGTGGATATGAAATAGCTTCTTTAGCAAGTCTGCAGCTGGGGGATACTTCAAAAGACGAGGAATCAGTGAAAGGATGGCAGCCATTAGAAATGGCAGCACTCAGTGTGGTAAACAAGACGGGGAGTAGAGAGTCGACACTAGCAACTACGGTTCCTTTTCACCCACACACCGGAAAGCTGCACACAGGCACATGAGAAACACTTTCATGAAGCTGCACCCCCGGCCCAACGTAGTCTCAGGCCCCAGCCTCACATACATCTTTATTTATTTATTTTGGCATTTATATAGCGCACCGAACCCTGAGGCATCTGGGCATATCTTTACAATACAGACCCTCCAGGGTACTGCGGCATGACACATATTGCAGCACAGCCAGGGTTGGATTGGCCCTTCCCAGGGGAGTGGGGGCCGGTTCTTGCCCATGCCTGGGCCGGTTTGGAAGAAAAAAAATGAAAAAAAAATATTTTTATTTTCTATTTCTTTTCTTTTTTTCTCAAAACCCCTTTTATCCTTCTTAGGTCGATAAATGAGTACTAACACAGGTTAGGTGATATTGTATGCATATTTGTTCTATAAAAAAGAGCTTAAGCGTAAGTGCTATACAATAACATATCATTTGACCTTGGACGTCTTCTTGGATTCACAGTAATTTAGTGTACTTAGGAACAATGCTATTTGATGCCACTTGTTTTTTTGTCAAGGGGTGAAAAGTCGTGTTTCATCGCTTCCCGGGATGTCACTTTGGGGTGGGGTCAATTGACATCACTTCTGGTGATGTCATCAGAGGTCATGGGTCATGAGGCGAGGGGTGGGCCACTTTTTTTGGGTGACCGGGCCTATTTATTGTCCCAGTCCGACCCTGAGGACAGCATTGCATTCATTACCACAGTTATCGTGTTTCTTGATAAGAAAAAGAATTGCATCAAACGACACAAAAGAAAAGGAAAACAATATAAAGCTCTCTTGCAGATAGGACTGCAGTGGCTGCTTGTCCCAATATTGACCTACAATCTATCTCTACACATTAGGAACTGTTAAAATGTAATGGTTTGTAAACGCTTCAGTCCAAAATTGAATTACCTCATTTATTGACTATGCTTCATGTTAGGTATTAAACACATCCTCCTCAACTCGTGTAGGGTACCCAGTCATTTTATTGAAAATAAAACAGAGCGAGAGGGCGCTAGAAAGCTGTCCAAGATGGCAGCTCACTAGAGAGCTCCGCATAGATCCCGAGAAAGATCCTGGCAAAAATAGCTTCATACACCCCCAAACCGCCCTCCATCTGTCACAATATTGTGTCCAAAAACACGAGTGTCTGGCAGGTACCAGTTTCAACGCCATCCGCCAACATCCTGGTCAGCGCGGCATCGGCGGGAGAAAGGCCGCAACAGCGCTGCACTACGGCAACGCGGTGATCGGTCTTCGGCGACATCCACACCCAAGAGACCTCCCCCGGTCGCAACCTACGCAGTTCACAGGTGGTGCGTGTCCCAAGCAAAGTGCAGGCTGCGGAGCAAGAAGAACAGCGCCCCAGCCCCCTGGAGGAGGTGCCTGCGGCGTACCGGAGATCCACGACCCCGAGCACAGCGGAGGCAGCTGAGAACCCGCCCGACCTACCTGCGGCATCGGGCCTCCAGTCGGGAGCCGGACTGGGCACTGCCGTTCGCCTCCGACTCACGGGGCCTTCTTGACGCAGGCGAAGCAGAGAGGGAAGAAGCCCGGACACACCGCCGGCGTCAGGTAGGAGAAACGCCGCCACGACCTCTTTCGCCCCGCCCAGGTCTCCAGTCCGGCCTGCGGGCTCCCGGGCAGCAAACGGACAGCTCAGGCACTGGGCCAGCACGGGGTACGCGAGCCCGGCCCAACCCCTCCGACCCCGCAGGGGAAAGAATCGCTGGAGCCCGTGGTGAACCACAAGCCCCCGACTCCTCAAAATCCCAATGGCCCCAACCCCGCCTCCAGCGAACGTTCCACCAACATTGTAGACCGCTGTCAGACAACCCGTGCGGTGAGCAGGCGGGGGGTCCACGCAGCTATTCCAGCCTGGCCCGTCTGGCCCGGCCGAGGAGGAACACTAAAGCCTTCAGCGAGCTGCGGACTCTCCAGCTCCTCAAATCCAGGCTGCCCCGGGCCCCACCGTCGCGAAACACTCCGCCAACAGTACCCTGACCACGGCCAACTAATCAAAGGACTGAGCGCAGAGCGAAGATCCACTGCCAGGTCCTGTACCACTACCCAAACACCCTCGGTGGCCAGGGCTGCTCCCGGCCTACCCAACAGAGGAACAGCCTGCCATTCCCGTACATTCACAAAGCAGCAGGGGGGGGACTCTAAAATTGGCAACGCCAAGCTCCACCAACAGCTGCGACAACTCCACGAAGGCTCCAGCTACCAGCCCAGCAGCGGCAGGAAAGCTCCTGTTGTTATTCTGGGACCCAACAGCGTGGCTCGACAACCACTGCCTCACATAAATTTCACTCAAGCCGCCCACTCAATCTCCGCCGCACACGGTATCCAGCCCAGTAAGGCACAAGCCTTTGAACCATATCTGGACCTTAGCCTTCCGCCGGAATCAGAGCGCATAAAACCAGTAGCATTCCCAAGACAGCCGAGGGCACCCTTCTACAACCAGAGGCATAACCCCAAACATCACACGTTCATCCGAGCTGAGAGCCGCTTCACCGCCCCCAGCCCAACCCAGCAAAGTAAAAGAGACCACAACAGTATGGGCAATACAGACAAATCGCAGTGAAAATTAATGTTCGAAACCGGGGCCATAGCCAAAACTCCCAAGCAGACGAATCGAGAAATAGCGCCAACATCAAACATGGAACAGGAAACCGAATCAGCACCCCCCCAATCTCTTGACATACGAGAAATACTGCTCAGACCCAAAGAAGGCATAGGCAACCTAGATGCCAAAACACCCTCTCATCCAAAGTGGAACAAATACAACATCGCCTAGATAAACATGGGGAAAGGCTGGACACCGTAGAACAGAGGGTCTCCGATCTTGAAGACAACTCCACATCCCTATCCTCCAAAGTGACATCACTAGAGTGCCAAGTAAAAGAAATTGTAGCCAAAAATGAAGATTTAGAAGGGCGCAGCCGCCGCAACAACATTAGGCTGGTAGGGATTAGAGAGCAACAAAATCCTGCGAAGAGGGAAGAATTTGTGGAACAACTATGCAAAGAAATCTTCGGAGCAACTACCTTCTCTCCACTATTCGTAGTTGAAAGGGCTCAGAGGATTCCAACCAATCGCCCAATCCTGGGAACGGCACCCCGCCCTTTCATCGCTAAACTGCTGAATTTCAGAGACCGTGATCTAATACTCAGGTTAGCCAGAGACAAAGGCGGCATTCAATACGATGGCGACAAAGTCCAAATTTTCCCTTATTTCTCACCGGCGGTGCAAGCATCTCTCAGAGTCTTCGGTGGAGTTAAGCGCCGCCTCCGAGAGGAACAAATCCAATACTCAATGCTCTTTCCAGCCTAATTACGCATCCTCCATGCTGAAAAAACACAATTCTTTACGTCACCAGAGGAAGCCAACACCTTTCTAGACAATATTGGATGCCATCCATCACGTGAAATGCGTAGACCACGAAGGAGAGAGAGGAACGGGAGGGATCCGCCCCGAAAAAACTCCACATCCAGCTCGACTTGGGAGGTTGAAACATGAGCATAAGTCTGTTATATACACCTCGGGATAGGTGATCCTTGGAGGGCACCAGCGCCCCGAGCACAGCACTGTTCACTAAGTTATTTAGGGAGGGGTTAACTTCGGGCGGGTCGGGGGTTGCCCGACAGGGAAGAGAAAAGGGAAGAGCGGACTCAAGTTGGGGAAAGAGTTCCCAGAAGAAACAAGCCAGCAGTTTGAGAAGTGCACCGACTAGGGCCAGAACCGGCCCCACCCGATCCCAACCAGGACCAACGACTCCACTTCGAATATATGAAAATCTTTTTCTGAATGACAAGCACTCAAGAAAAGCTGCTTTAAGCACCCAAAAACACCAAACAGAAACAAAGCAGCAGAAACGACGTAGCAACACTAAACAAATTAAAACTAGCCACATGGAACATTAAAGGGGGCAACTAGCCTTCCAAAACGAGGAAGTTGTTACAATACCTCCGTCGTCACAACATCGATGTGGCTCTTATCCAAGAGACGCACCTACGACCTAACTCAGAAAACCACTGGGCAAAGACATGGGGATGCCACAGATACTTCACCTCGTTCTCATCATACGCAAGAGGAGTCGCCATTCTTATTAATAAAACAATACATTTCAAGCTAATCCGGACCCAGAACGACTCCGAAGGAAGAACACTGCTCGTCCACGGAACCGTAGACGGGGAAGAAATAATTATGATCAACTCCTACGGCCCCAACATAGACGGCTCCAATAATTTCGACTGGGTCCAGACTCACATTGAATCAAACAGGGAAGCCACAATAATATGGGGTGGCGATCTAAACACCCCACTCGACCCACACATAGACACAACACACAAGACAACCGCCCCACGCTCCAAGGCGAGTCTATAAATAACCAAAATATGCAAAGCACACAATCTCATTGACATATGGAGAAGCAAACACTGTGACTCTCAGGAATTCACTTTTTACTCCTGGGTACACAAATCCAGCTCGAGACTCGATTACATCTTCGTGTCGGCTCATAGTAGACTTCAATGGGGTGAATGCCAAATTCTCCCCAGGTCCATCTCAGATCATTCAGCGGTCACCTTAGTGTGCACAACGTCTCGGAGCGACTTCACCAGACCCCAATGGAGATTCAAGCACAGAGCCCTTCAAGATCAAATCTTTGCCGATGAACTGCGAACTGAACTGAGCACTTTTCTAGAAATAAACCAAGGCATGGTAGCGTCGCCGGGAACACTCTGGGAGACAAAATGTTTCATCAGAGGGGTGTACCTAGCAAAAGAAAATGGAATCCTAAAGATGTTGAAGAGAGAATTAAACACATGCGAAGATCGCCTCAAAACACTTGAACAAGCAGTAACAGTCTCAAATACTCCAGGCTCGCTCGCAGCACTTAAGACAGAACTAGAAACCTTCAGAACACTAGCAGAAAGAGAAGCCAAATTCCTAACAAGTCACCACAAGATCCGTCAGTACGGCGAAGGTCAACGACCCGGTGCACTACTTGCAAGATTGATCACCACAGAACGAAAACCCATGACAGTCGAAGCAGTGCTGGACACATCGGGATCCCTCGTATACTCTGAAGACGACATATTAGAACCATTCTGTAAATTTTATCAAAACCTATATAACTCCAATTATTCCAGGGATGCTACCGAAATTACACAATACCTAAACACAACCGAACTATATTGGACGAGTGCCGAGCTACGTGAGCCGTTGAACGCACTCATCACTATGGAAGATATCCTAGAAGTCATCAAGGAATTACCGAGCACCAAAGCCCCAGGACCGGACGGCCTAACAGGTGAATTTTACACATTTTACGTGGATATCCTAGCCCCGCTCTTACTCCAGGTCTACGAAGAAGCCATAGAAAAAGACCAGCTCCCACCAACACTCTATATGGCGAACATCATTCTCTTACACAAAACAGGTAAACCCAATGAAGATTGCGCCTCCTACAGGCCCATATCCTTAATAAACTTTGACAACAAAATCTTTGCAAAAATCCTGACTAGAAGGTTGATTCCACTCATGCCCGCAATGGTGCTGACGGACCAAGCTGGATTTGTTCCAGGCAGAAACACATCATTTGGCCTCAGAAGAATGTTCAGAGCAATGGAGGCCCTTAACCCAGAAAACCAAGCGGTGGCAGTGCTTCTCGACGCCGAGAAAGCGTTCGACTCTGTGGAATGGCCATTTCTATTTGCAATATTAGAATGAATGGGCCTCGGCAAGCAATTCATCCAAATGATAGGCCTCCTCTACAAACACCCAACATCTAAAATTAAACTTGGAAACAAAAGCTCCTCCGAAATCCTCCTACGCAGAGGGACCAGACAGGGCTGCCCACTGTCAGCATTGCTCTTCGCCTTGGTCATGGAACCCCTAGCGTCAGACCTAAGGCTTTATCACCTGCACAGAGGACTCGCCTTCGGCCCGCACAAATTGGTGGTTTCACTATATGCCGACGACATAGCACTCTTCCTTTGTGACCCACAGGACAACCTGAACCCAGTGATGCAATCAGTTCTCAAATTCGGCAACTTCTTAGGACTAAAAATCAATAATTCAAAATCGATAATTTTCCCTCTCACAGAAACAACCAAAGAATTCCAAGACGACTTTGGCTTCCACTGGCAACACTCGAAGGTCCGATATCTAGGGATACTTATGTCCAGATCCAGCACAGACATCATGCAAGACAACTACGAGACGACACTCAACACCATCCAAACCAAAGTGAACAGATGGAAAACGCTTCCCCTCACACTCTGGAGCAGAGTGTCCCTAGCGAAAATGGTAATTCTCCCCAAACTACTTTATCTCTTCACAAATATTCCTCTACTAGCAAAAATTCTTACAACGCATCAAGTCCATTCTTCTCGACCTAGTCTGGGCGGGCAAGGTTGCCCGAGTAGCCCACAGCATTATGATCCTGCCCATAACACAAGGCGGACTGGCTTTACCCGACATAGAGGGCTACTACTGGGCAGTACAATCCTAGTACCTGAGCCACTGGTATGCAATACACTCCATCCGGCCACACGTGCAAATTGAGAGAGCCCTAGCAATGCCCTATCTACTTCGTGCAGTCATATTCAACAAACCACCAACACCTTCAACACCGATGAACACGATGGTCACGACGCACACGATATGGAAAAATACTGATAAAAGAAATGGAATCCAAACCAGATACTCTCCCCTCCTTCTGGTGAGAAGCATTCCAGGGATACCTATAACATCAGAAAAAGTGTTCCAGCTATGGACCAAGAAATTACAAATCCACTCACTAGGCGACTTGTTTCCAAACGGCACCTTCCTGTCGATCCAAGAAGCCCACGACAAAGGAGGCAACAACGCCCTGAACGTCTTCATGTACTACCGAACCCGACACGCCATGCAAACCAACATTGCCACATTTCCACTCCAACCCCCGACATGGCCACTGCTCCACAGAGTGATACAGGCCCAAGGCGAAGGCCGCCTGGTGTCGAATATCTATAAAACCCTGTTAACTGAAAAACTCACACGCTGCTCGAAAGCTCGAGCAAGGTGGGAGAGAGCTCTGAACATTACAATACCTGAAGAAGACTGGTCATACATACTTCGACTCACAAAGAAAGTAGCAATAAACACAAGGTACAAACAAATTCACTTCAACTTTGTCCATCAGGTCTTCCACACTCCAGCAAAACTTCACACCCAAAGGACGACAATATCCGCCTCCTGCTCTCGCTGCGGGCATTCGGAAGCCGACTTTGTCCACCTGGCATGGTCCTGCCCCGAAATAGGAGCGTTCTGGACAGCGGTCCTAGGGAAAATATCAGCAGTAATCGGAGTGCAACTGGATCCCGACACAACACTGACCATGTTGGGCTTAACCAACCAATTACCAGAGTATACAAGGAAACTGGCAAACCTACTCCTTGTCCTGGCACGCAAACAAATAACTTGCAACTGGGGCAGAGGACCGCCACCAAAACTGAAGCAGTGGCAGGTTGTCACTTATTGTCAAGAAGTCGAAACGAACTACATACGGACTCTGCCCCTCCACGCACTTCCCCCAGACATCTGGGGCCTGTACATAGCATACCTGTTAGATGCAGACGACGACACAATCTCACAGTCTCCACCACCAATACAAAACCGACACGAACAACCGGAAACCTCAACAGCAGCCACGAGTGCCAAATAACAATGGCAATTGAACTGATAAGAAACAGTGCTAAATATGAAGTGGGGGACTGAATCGAGGAGGGGAGGGGGGTCAGGGGTCACGTTGACCGGTGCACGGTCTTGTAATGTCATATTATATAATTGTTGAAAAACCAATAAAGAAAGTTACAAAAAAAAAGAAAAAAAAACAGAGCGGTAAGTTTCACCGAAAGCCAAAATACCCAAAAAATACTGAAAGGTTATACTAAAAATATATATGGTTGTGGGGTAAGGGGTTAAAATGGGTGGGGATGGGGTGGGGTTAAAAGGATAGAAAAACATGGGACTTGGGGGTAAAAAAAAAACAACTATTTTGTATTTTGACAACTGAAATTTACCACTCTGTTTTTACCTTTGGTAAAATCACATATAACCCTCATGTAAATGTTCACAAACAAAAGCCGATGTCTCAATGTCTAAGCTTCTGGACTGCGCGAGAAGTACATCCTTCTGCTCCCTAGGGAACTCGGCCCATGCGCCACACTCTTCTCTGGCTTCCAGCTGCTGACACCGGAGCATGAGAAACAATGGTCTATAGAATCTCTATCCCGAACATCTGTCAAATATCTTTCGGTGAACCGGAAGCCTGTGTTCCCCTTCCGGAAGTTCCCCTGCACATTGCTTACTCCTCAAATATACCAGGCCATCAGGACTGTCTCCTCTCCTGTGGACGTAATCTTCTCCACACACTTATCAAGGCTTGATACTTAAGCTTGATACTCCAGCTGCTTGCAATAAATGGAAGGAGCCTCTTCCCTGCCCCCCCCATTTCCCACCCTCCTAACCAAACCAATTGCCCAACCCACCTCTCCAGCATTCTGCCCTCAGGACTACTAAATATGTAAATACTGGCCTCAGGCTCCCAATGTTAAAAATATTGTGATGTCCTCCAGTCCCTGCCCTTGGTTTATGTGTCTTTTCTTACCGCTTCACCAACCGGTGTACGTCATTCAATCCGGAATTGTATGATCGGACTGAAAAAAAAGGTCCGACTGTACAAAAAGTCCGAAAAATGCTACCACCAAAGGTTCGAACACCAAAAGTTCGAACCTTTGGTGGTAGCATTGTAGGTAAGTATTAAATAAAAAGACTGCAGGGGCTGCAGGGGTGTCCCCCGCAACACCCCACTCACTATAATGTGTGGGGTAGTGAGCGGGGTGTTGCGCAGCACACTCGAAAAAAAATAAAATAAAACAGGTGCTTCAGGGGTGTCCCCCGCAACACCCCGCTCACTACACTTTAGAGTATAGTGAGCGGAGGTTGCGGGGGAAACCCCTGCAGCTCTTGAAAAAAAAATAATAAAAAAAATAAAAAATTAAAAGGATCCTGCGGCGCCGGTTGCCGATCACGGAAGTGAAAGGGAACAGGCATCGCAAGGGACAAAGCCAGAAGAAAAGGTAAGTAGGGTTTGTTTATGTTGGGGGTGTGGGTGTGTTGAGGGTGTGGGTGGGGGGTGTGTCATGGATGTGTTGTGGGTGGGGGTGGGGTTGTGGGTATGTAGAGGTTTTGAACGTGTGGTCGCATGGGAAATGTATGAGCCTTTTGTGGTTCGTACATTTCACATGCAAACTTTTCGGCCGTGGGAAAATCAGCTGCGGTCGGATCACGTAGATCCATTCAATCCAACATAGCACTTACGTAAAGGCCTTTCACCCTCGGACTGCCTTTGCTCTCCGTTACTGCTCACTTTGTAAGTCCTTTCTTTTAGATTTGACACCATGTTCTTAAATAAATACTTCTTCAACATGGTTCACAGTTATTTCCGACTCGCCATCTGAATGATGCCGGTCAATCCCATCGCGTCCAAACATCACTTGACCTACGGGGCAGTACCAGGCCTATTCTTGGTGCAGGATCACAAAGAAAAAGTCAAGCAGAAGACCACTTAATACTACTGTCAGTCAAAGCAAACAGGATTTTTCTGCACAAGCACACCTTCACACCAGGAACTCCTAGGATATTGCAATGGTATTTGTCACGCATTTTGTTCATAAAAGTACAAGCTTCCTGTTCCCAGCAGCCCAGTCATTGATACATGAAATAACACACAGCCAGACTTCCAATAATTTATTTGTTTTTCTTTCCTTTTCTGCGCATGGTGGCAAAGTCATGTTGCTCCGTCTGCCTTTTCCAGGCGTGGCCTTCACAGAGTGCACAGGAACATCAAGAGATGTCAGTCAAGATAATTCAAAGGATTTGGTTCAGCTGTTACAAGTCAATTTATACAGAGAGTAACGTATATTTTTCTTTCACGTTTCCAAAAAAGCAGCAATACAAAAATAGAAACTTCATCTTTCTCAGGCAGGATAACTTCTCTCCAGACATGTAGTTCTATTCATTTCGAATATACTTTTTTTAGATATATTTATTCTGTTTCTGGGAAGGGGTATCTATGGTTGGGCAGCAGCATCATTATCAACGTCATTAAGTGCAATGATTTGTGTTGCTTCAAAGACCTTATTGAAAAACCAACAGTGCATATAAAAATTCCAAATCATCTGAAGGACTTGCGATACAACTAGCCACTTCTGACCCAAAGAAGCACTGCGTACAGGTTCAAATGTTGAAGGTCTACGCCAATCTGGCAAAAGCACCATTCCAGTGCTCACTTTAGCAAGCTAGAATACTGCCTGCCAGTGATTGCCAATTTGATCGGCTGTTTACATTTCTAGTAACCACCCAATTGTATTGGCATTTTCTATGTTTATGAACCAACCAATCTGATTGGTTGATTCCGTGCTGAACACCTATAAAAACCAATTTGATTGGCTGCTCTTGTGGCAGGTACAGGTCCTTCGTGGGTGAGTGTAGATTAAATGTTAACAGGGTTTGGTAGCATGGGAAGGAATGCAGAGAGGATAGTGCACACTATCACACTAATGTCTACTTGACCCTTACTTTGGAAAAGCTACATTTTACAGTGCCGAGAAAACAGTAGGTCCATCTGTCTTGACCTTGTAATGTTCACACTAACCCCATGTAAGAACTTGGGATCCCGAGCCAATGTAGCCATGGTAAGACAAGGTTTCTAAAGAATATGAGCAAGTGGAAGGGCCTTTTCGATAGAAGCATCCAATCTCCGGATCAATGTCTAACTGCATCCAAAAAAATTTAAGCCACCCAGGATTACGAAACTAACCAAAATCCTGGATAGTCCTATGGACAGCGCTCCTAACGACAGTTCCATGTAACTTTCACATTGCTCTGAAGTGCCATGAAGCTGCAGTGGGGGCGACCAAGCTTTTAATAAACCCTTTAACATACCATATGTGCAATCCACAGTTGCCATAGGCAACGCTGGTTGCTAAATCCACAGTTTCCATGGGCAACAGGGGTTGTCAAGAGTGAAAATATAATCTATTTTAAAATAATTCTGGTTGTGGAGCATAGGCAGCTCCAGCAAACATATTATATACATTTTTAAAGACATGTATAATGCAAGCAACATTTAACAAACTGCACTTGCGTAAAAGAACAAAACATCATTTGAAAGGGTTTGCCTTATTATAAGCCTGACTGTTCTGCTAAGATAATCAATTAAAACATATTACTAACTGTGGTGATCAAAGTACGGCGTTGCCGCCCCATGAAGGCACAGAGATCTCTCCTAAAGTGTCCATGCTTACTTGGCAAACTGAGCTGCCCATTACAGTAGAAATCCCTGTTATTTAGGGAATTGAATGTTGAACTCCACCTAGACACAGAACATCAACAAGCCAACTTCTCATTGTTCGTGGACTTAAATCCAGAGAGGCTAGCATGCCAGGGTGTTGGGCCCAGAGCTGGAAATGTGTCCTCTGAGCTGTACCGCCAAGATTCAAATCCAGAACTGGACAGAAGGCATGCCCCCCAGCGTGTAATCTCTCCACTTGCCCTGCATGCTTTGAGGGTTTGCTTCCTGCACTAGACACGTATGTGGATATCTGTGGGCTTAGGCAAAGTTGCATATTACGTGTTTTCATCCAAGAAAAGCTCTATCCCCCACAACAGACAAAAAAGTAAAGCTGAGAATGTTGATGTCTTGCAGAATGCTGCAGCGGACAGCCCTCCCATCATATCCTCAATGGAAAGTCAGACCTCAGACAGAACAGGCACTTGTTTTACTAACAAATAAAGGGAAAGATTTGCAATGGAAAATGGGTGGAGCCTCCAAAGACTCTGATAACACACAGTAGGAAGAGCTGTTACCAAGAGGCCCAGAGGTGCTTAGTATGGGGCACATGGAGATGCCATGGCCATGATCCTGGAGCAGTCATTGATTGGCAGGTTTGGACAGAGTAGGGTATTGGATGATCAACAGAGGAGGATCAGTAGGTTGTGCTCAGCTTCCATAGGAACCCATTAGCAACTATTTACATTTCAAAATGTTGTGTCCTTCCTGCTCTGAAGTAATAGCAGCGGATTATGAAAGTCATCATCAACTGCTGTGATATCACAGCAGGGGAATCCTGAATGTTCCCTGACAGTTATTTTTATTCCCTTTTTGGGTACTGTGGGAGGGAACTTGGGACCTCATCACATGTTTTGTGGTATTTCCTCTAGAAATTCTATTTACTAACCCTTACAATTGACAACGATGGTTTGCTGGATTAAAAACATGAGTCGGGGACTACTGAGTTTCTGGTGTCATGCTGTTCAGTGAACTCATATTTAACAAAAAAGTACAACTGCATCATAACGTCCTGATTTCCCTTTGAAAAGAAGACGTCACCGGCAGTGAATAACCATCACATTTCGAACTGTAAAATCAAATTCACTTTTCTTTCAGACGCCAGAAAACCTCAGATTCTGTGTGACAATGCTTTTTTTCTTCCATAAGACTAATTTATGATGGCAAATTGTGAACATCAAATACTTAAATTGCAATTGACCAATGTAGATATGGAAAATAAACATGTGGCTATGAAATGTTTGATAGGAAATATATGTCCAAATAGAAAGTGTAAGGCCACAGGAAGACAGGAAGTATTTTTGATGGCAGCCATCTTGGAATTGGATTATCCAATTCAGTGCTAAGGTGATCCAAAGGAATCCAAGGCAATTCGCATTTTGATTCCATTGAATCAACAAGAACATAACATTTATCCTTTGTTGAGTTAGTCTGACTAGTAAAAAAAAGTTGACATGCTAAACCTTTGGTTGCAATTACTTATATGTTCACTATTTCATTGATTGAAAATGTTCAGATTTACTTACTGACGCGATGGAAAATATACTTTCGTAGCTATGTTTAAAGAGTGCTTGACGTATTACAGTTCCAAGATGGCTGCCAGGTTGACCAACACTGATAAAGAGCAGTGCTGTTCAAGTTAACTGTTTATGGATCATTAATGAAAGAAGTACGGAAAGCAATGGTAAAGAAATGCACTATGAACCAGTAGAGCTAGGTAACACCCATGATTGGTGGTAGACTGAAGAGTTGTTTTGCAAATGTGCTTTTGTGAAGGCTATCCCACTTCCTCTTGAGACTAGGTGATCTTGTATTGGCAATACAAAGGATTTAAATGGTATTTAAATGTTTATGCTCATGAAGAGTGGATAAAGTTTGTATGTCCATTTCAATCAATGGAAAATAAAAGTGGCACCTTTCATGAGGGTGCATGCATTGAAATGCAGATAAACCCAGTTATGTGTACAGGGCGCAGGGAAGAGTCCTACTTTTCACCGGCACAAGACAATGGAAAATAATGCAGCACCATTGTGGGGCACATAGACCAGAACTTTGTAGGTGTTCTTGTGCAATGTTTGCGTTTTCTAAGGCACTTTATCGGGACCACTGTTTTAGTAGGAACTCATTACTGGCTCAGGGGGGAGGGGCGGTAAGGCAAAGGCCACCTTAGTACAGGTAAGGGGACAGAGAAATATTGCCCCCTGCCAAGGAGCTGAAAACCTGGCAGGTGAGCCGACAATCACGGTATTAGTCTATATACTAGACCATTGGGTCGTTTTCTCACATCAAAAGAAATATCAGAGGCATTCCATTGAATACTTAAGAGCTATTGTTTCATAAGTGCTATCATGTGGAGCAACTTGGCCGGCATCCAGCCCCATTGCAAGAGAGGAACATCAGTGCTGAGGCTGTAAGAGAGATGGTCCTGGGAATCCTTTGCTACATAGAGCTCATGCTTGCTGTATTGATAATATGACTCTTAGGGCCTGATTCACAGAGTGTTTTCCAATGGGATTGCACCATTATAAAATGCTTCTGTGAAACAGGCCTTAGGCTATCTCGGCTCAATAGTGCCACACATTCAGGAAATACGTTTTCATCTTGAAGCAAACAGGATTCTATATACAGGATTCTATATGGAATCTTGAGCCCACCAATCGGATCATACCTTCTCCCACAGAGGGCGACATTTGTTGGTTTAAGCTGTGATGTCATCACTGTGCGACGGCATTCCTAGTTTTGTGCAACAGGGGTGGTCAGAGCCAATCCATCCTTATTTTCAAAGGGAACACACAAACTCAAGCGTTCATACTTTGTTTTCGCCTCATGAGGCATTGGGGTTCACGGCCAAATGTGTGTGCATACAAGAGTGCCCACCCCCGGCAGATGCTTCAAATTTCATAAGCGATTCTGTAAGATAGTCTTTCGCGTTCAGCTTCATTACCTGCTCTGGCACAACGCTTAATTTGGGATTTTGAAGTGATGTCGCTCTGAGAACATTGGCTGGAAAAATCTAAAAGCTGAAATAAATATTGCCGTAAGAGGGGATTTTCATGCAAATTAGGAGAAGACAAGACCATGTCATTTCGGTGTTGTGGGATCCCTTCCATCTAAGGCAACAGAGCAAGAAACATCTGGTCATCGCCAATGAATCTCGACCACTGTCCGCGACCACCCGTTCTGTTTCTCAAGCCACCTCGCCAACTTCACAGTTCATCTGCCAACAGAACACGGGTAGCTCTCTTGACAATGCTTGCAGATGGAGTAAGAATTCTGGTTCTAACCAGGAAACCCAAGTTGCCATCAATAACTTGAGGTGCCACACACTACTGTGGCAACATTGGCATGCCTTGCATTCATCTCGTACAAACATATGTTAATGACATATGCACACACGCATTCTAAACTCCTATTTTCCCACACCTTGGACTTCGGCCCCACAAGGGCGTTCACCTACAGCGCTTTGAGACCATACCAATGGGAAAAGGCGCTATGCAAATGACATTACATTACACAGTATGGCCCATAGAGGCCATGTTGGTGTGCAGCAGTAGAGGACGCTTCTCTGCAGAAGTTAGGTGGGAGTTCTTGGCTTCTCTGGACAGGTAAGTGCTGAAGCCATGGCAGCTGCCCATCATTTTTCAAACTCTGAAATAAAGGTGAGTGCCCTAATCATGAAGGCCTCCTCAAAGAAGGTGACCTCTAATACGAGCTGACATTAAATGGGGCATTTAAAACCACCGTATCACCGGTCCAGGCGGAGTTAAAGACATGAATTTAGCGGCAAACCCGGGAGGATCCGATGGTGAAGCTTTGAAAATCCAATTCTGAGAAGATGTCTCTGCGAATCCCAGTGTCAGGGGGAATGGGTCCTGCAATTGGTAATTCCCTTTGAAAAAGAAGATTGGTCCAACGTAGGGCGCGTTAAAGGAATACTGAGCCACGTCGTCCCCAATTACTGTGGCATTGGCAGAGCATTCGGTAGTAGGCAGTTGTGACGACCTATGACAAATCTTCAAAGCAAATTGTACCCCGCTGGAAAGGATCAGCAAGAGGGGTGACCCATCTGGTGTCCCTATTAATATACAGTTCACCATTAAAGCCCAATTTGACTTCAATGCTTGAATTTGAAACCATTTAAGAGACCTTCGCCTTCTTGGATACCCTGTTGGAGACGCTCCTACAGTGCCGGCATCTTCTAAACCTACACTGGACCTGGAACGAAGAGAACTCTTGCCGAAATGACAACATTGTATGGAAAGTTCTGGAGCCCAAACCCTTAGTCTTCCTTTGGTTAAGTATCATTTGTTTTTCTTTAACTAAGATGTTGTGTCTGTCCGTTGTGTGAAATTGTCAGTATGGGGTTGTGCCTTCCCATTCCACCAGATACTGGACCTTTCCTTCTGGGATGACTCTGCGGGCCAGTACCTGGTACTTTTCCCCGCAGGCAAGCCTCCCTGCAGCACCAAAGTAACTCTTGATGGAGGACTTGAGGTGGGAGAGGGACGAGTCGTCCTCGCTGATACTCTCAAAGGTATGGCTGTCTATGCCGTTGTCTTGGTGGTCCGCTGGCTGCGCCACCTCCACACACGCTGAGAGGCAGTCGGCCTGCCTCCCTTCTTGGTCCACTGCTCGTCTCTTCGCGCCGGCTGAAGAATACATTGTAGCTGTCAGTTTCCTCTTCCGGCTTCCTACGTTAGTTCTGCATGAGACGACAGAGTACACAATGTTTGTACATATTCAGTACATCCACCACATGCCACTTTTCATTTATTTATTTTTTGTCTTCTCAATGGTGCCAGCATGGCACCTTTCACCCATTCAAAGTGCGGTTAGAACCAGGGAAGCACAGGGAGCGGAGGATTCAGGTCATGATGGGGATGAGAGGAGAGGTGGAGCAATGACATGATTGGAAGAGTGAGAGTAAGGCTCACAGAGGAAATAATGGAATTATGGATGGGCAGAGTGTAAGGAAGGGGCGCCAGGGGTGAGATGGAAGTGAAGATGGGGAGCAATGGGAGGTGGAGGAATGATAGGATTGGAATAGTGAAATCAAGATGTACAGAGGAAATCATGGAAGTAAGGATTGGTGGAATGTAGGGAGTACTGGGGTGAGATGGGAGTGAAGATGGGAGTAAGAGGAGGTGGAGGAATGATATGATTGGAAGAGTGGGAGTAAGATGTACACAGGAAATAATGGAATTAATGATTAGGGCAGAAGCATCGGGGCCGGAATGGAAGTAAAGATGGAGGAACAAGGGGAGGCAGAGACATTATATGATTGGAAGAGTGAGAGTAAGGGTCACAGAGGAAATAATGAAATTATGGATGGGCAGACTGTAAGGGGCACTGTGGTCAGATGGAAGTGAAGATGGGGAGCAAGAGGAGGTGGATGAATGATATGATTGGAAGAGTGGGAGTAAGATGTACACAGGAAATAATGGAATTAAGGATGGGCAGACTGTAGGGGGCACTGTGGTCAGATGGAAGTGAAGATGGGGTGCAAGAGGAGGTGGATGAATGATATGATTGGAAGAGTGGGAGTAAGATGTACACAGGAAATAATGGAATTAAGGATGGGCAGACTGTAGGGGCACTGTGGTCAGATGGAAGTGAAGATGGGGTGCAAGAGGAGGTGGATGAATGATATGATTGGAAGAGTGGGAGTAAGATGTACACAGGAAATAATGGAATTAATGATTAGGGCAGAAGCATCGGGGCCGGAATGGAAGTAAAGATGGAGGAACAAGGGGAGGCAGAGACATTATATGATTGGAAGAGTGAGAGTAAGGGTCACAGAGGAAATAATGGAATTAAGGATGGACAGTGTGTAAGGAAGGGGCACCAGGGGTGAGATGAATTGAAGATGGGGAAGCAGTGGGGGTACAGAAGGACAAGCAACGGTGAAGAATATATACAAAGCATAAGGAAGGCAAACAGTGAGTAGAATGGAAAAGGAGATTGGGGAGGCATGTGCACCAAACGATATGATAGCAGTTTTGCACGCATCTCCTTTTGTTTCTTAATATGATGCGCCAACCCCCTCATGCAGCGATTTCACCAAACAGAGCAGCGTGTTGAAAGGGATGCCTGCGTGGGCCAGCACCTCGGATTAAGAAACAAAAAGAGAGGCAGGTGCATTGCTATCTTACCATTTCGTGCACCCGCCTCTCCTTTTTTTTAAAGTCAGAATTATGGCACCCGCAGCCAGCCCTTTCACTGGCCAGTTCTGTAGAGTAAAAGGGCTGCCTGAGGGGACTGGCACCTTTAGGGATAGTTGGGTGAGCCTGGCAGAGTCCCAACTCGGGAACACCTTTCAGAAACTGCCGGTACTGCGCCCAGCCCTGGCGTACTTCAATCTCTGAGTCCTTGTGATCATTTTTTTCATTTTGATTTTCTCTTCCCTCGTGTGGATAATCAGTTTTGGGGCCACTTTTATCGGGATGGCACCCGAGTGGGTAGGTGCGAGGTTTCAGCAGAAAGTCACAAATGGTCCAGATAAATGGACTAAACCACAGCCAACTTGTTTAAGCAGAAGTGATCGCACCTGGCTTTCTGGGTTGGAATTCCTGGGGAGTATTGTGAGTCGACCTCGACCTGCACCAGAGGGTAAAGCTGTTTTACAAATGGCTGTTACCTGGATTCATAGGAGAGGCTCGTGGAGGCCGAGCCCGAGGTACTAGCAGCGTCCGTGGAGTCCAGATCTGATGGAAAAGTCTGTCCAGAACTTGCACTAAATTGGCACAAAAAAAGCAACACACGATTGTTCAGACATTTCTGACATAACAACAAGACGTCTTGTCTGCCTACGTCCCCTTTACCTGGATTAATTTGGGCACAGATTTTCTAACGCAGAAATAATATGAGGGTAACCATATATAAGGGGGCCACAATCCACTGCAACAAACAGCACAATGGACTTAATTTTAGGGTACACACAAAAAAGTGACGATTGGCAGACTTAGAATGAAACAAAAAACAATGGCAAATGTCTGGGCAACCTGTCTCGCCATTGCAGAAGGGGGAAGAGCACATGCACACCAGGCTTGTTCCTACCCCAAAAGTCCAGCCATCACTCTTCACTCTTGCATTAATTTTAGGGTGATCAGGTGGCTCCATGTCACTGGAACGCCAGTGTTCCAGTCTTGTGATTTTCTTTTACAGGACCCTAATGTCAGCCCAATGCGCTCAATGGAATGTAAATGTGACTCTGACACCCAGAATGCATTTCTTTGTTACATCGAAGCCCAGGAGTGGAATAGCAAAGTTGTGTCTCGGAGATCGGGAGCAATCTGGCTTAAATCTGGGTCACAGCTGAAGATTGGGAAGCGGTAAAGCTGGAGACCTGCAGGCTCTCCAGCGTAACCGCACGCAGCGACGGGGAACTGGCGGTCCGTGATTCATGTTGAGCCCTGCGAACTAAGACCGCTCTAGCACTACACGGAATCGCGCAGTAAGTCATCGGTACCGAGTGGCAGTTACATTAACCGATTTTCGTGGCAATTCTGTGTATTTACTGCCGAAGTACTGCCCAACTTGGAATGAGGCTTGTCTTATCCAAAAAGCATGAAAATGATGTCCTTCAACATTGATTACGTGTAGATTTGTTTTCTCAAACGTGTCCCTTGTTAATATCTTGAAAATCCAAATGGTGCTATTCAGTGAGTCACCGAGCAAAGATATATTGTAACTTTATTATAGATTATCATTAAAGAGTAAAAGCCCCCAGAGCTCTATCTAGAAACCCACTCTAGATCGTCCAATAGACAACCTGTTTACTGAGGGCCCTGACAGAGTCTTGGGGTGACATTTCCCAGGGAAAGCAGTTTGTAAAAAGGTGGCAGAAACACTGTTTATGTCACGTTCCTGCATTTGTCAGGCAGAGTCTGGGAGTGGGCCAGACATACCATGTCCACCACCATTTCCAACTCTGCCGGAAAAAAGGGTCACACAAGGGATTCCTATGGAGTCCACCTGAAATGAATACCTTCTAAAAGCAAGCAGATAATCTAGGAAGCCATTATAAATGCCTCCCGCAAGTGTTAGTTGCAAAAGGCATTTACACTTTTCCACTGAAGCAGTGGAAAGGTGAAGAGTAAAGGTAATGCTGCCTGTTTCACCCTCAACCTTTCCACTAGCGGTGGAAAAGTTAAACATTGCACAGAGGGGACTTTTTGCACATAAGTGAAAAACGGAAGTGGTCCCCACAGTGCAATTTGTGTTTTAATTGTACAGGACCTCCTTAATTTGATGAAAGTTTGGTGTAGCTAGAAATGAGTACGTGCATCCCTGAAATTATCTTGGCTTAGCTCAGTCCCTCTACAGGATTTCATAAAGCTACCTGCACCTATACATTATTCGATTAATTTTCTCTTTGCATTTTACTGATTCACTTATAATCTCCTATTTTACCTTCCTCATTCTTACTTTCAGTTATGAGAGGGTTACAAGGGTATGAGCCAATACCCAATTACATTTATTGGCACATACCAAATTGATCAATTTCACCTAACGTATATGCAATAATAGGCTATAGCGGCTATTGATGAGGCTTTGCTATGTTTTTAACATACTAACAATAATGCAAATGATATAAAAAAAAGATCTTATAAACTATTGCCCCCACAGACGTAAAAGGAATGCCCTCAAAATTCTACGAGGGCCTTTACCTTTTCTGTTGCTCGTGGATACAGCAATGCCGACCAAGCAACCAAGGGGGCCGCTCTAGCTACAGTGATGCCACAGATCGCAAGATATCTCCCTAAAGAATCCCGCTATGCCCTTTCTTAGAAGATGCATGAAACGCTCATCTGTCATTGGGTGACTGCGTTACCTTTTGAGGCTCTGGATTTCGTCCAGTGTGAAGTCAAAGATGCTCGCCAAGTGGTGGTTTGTGCTCCAGGCAGACGTGAAGTCACTCTGTACATTAGTGAAACAAGCACATAGTTAGCAGGAGCGAGGCAGGCACACACTTTGCTTAGTTAAATTCAACTTTATAAAATATGTGCAGCTTTTATACCATGAATGCACCATTCAACTTTGAAAAGAGCACAATGGGCCTCATTATTACCGCATTACTGCACCGCCCAACTATGAGTTTTGCAGAAAGTTGGAAGATCCACTATGAGCTTGAGCTACAGCCGTCACCTTTCCCGACAAATGTCGGCTATGGACTCCAATTAAATGGGGACTAACACCACCACCACCACCTCTTGTAATCCCGCAGTAATACAGCCAGGCCAACTGGCGGTAACGGTAACTCTGTTCGGTGGTATCTCGGCAGATTTACCACCAAGATACCAACAAATTTGTAATGAGGCCCAATATTTTTACTGAAGCCTGCAGCCAGTAAAGTCTTTTCACTTGTTTTCACTTATTATAGCGGACCTGCAATAACACATGGGCCTATTTATGGCTTCTCAGAAAGTCAGCAATTTTATAAATTGTAGCCACGGGAGATCTTATCTTTTCACAGATGCCAAATTTCAACTTTTTCCCTTCTACATAAACAGTCTATTATTTTGCCGCTATTCAAAACGGGCCAGAATTCTCCTGCATTTATGTAAATTGTACCACCTGACCATTGCAGAGCAACATGTTTCCATGGATTATGCAACAGTATTTTGGAGAGCCTACGGATTGCAAAGACTGGTATTTTTTGGTGGTCAATTCTCCCTCAAATAGATAGCTTTATGATTGCTGTCAGCAAGATATGCAGAACTTGGCTGGAAATTAAAACAATGGGCCATGTTAGCAGAATTCATCAACATCTCACTTCTCACAAACAATGGTCATTGTCATCCTCATGCAAGGTATCTAGTCAATTCATCTAAACCCATTCCATCGAATGCTATACCATCGAATTATAAGCATCGAAAAGCATTTCCATCGAAATGCCTTTCAATTGACTATAATTCTATGGTATAATCGAAACTGGGGTTAGGGTTAGATTAAGGGTTACATTAGGGTTACGGTTGGGGCTAGGGTAAGGTTTGGGGCTAGGGTTAGATCAAGGGTTACATTAGGGTTACGGTTGGGGCTAGGGTAAGGTTTGGGGCTAGGGTTAGATCAAGGGTTACATTAGGGTTAGGGTTGGGGCTAGGGTTAGATTAAGGGTTACATTAGGCTTAGGGTTGGGGGGTGGGCGTGGGGGATTGGGGGGATAAGGGGGAAACCCCCCAATTTACAAAAAACCCATAAAAACATTACCAGGAGCTGGCCAGTGCCGAAAATCCAGCACTGGACAGCTCCATGTGACATTTTAACATTACACAAAATTGCATTGAAATGCTATCTTTTACATGTAAAAGTGCATTTCCATTGAAACCAGTCCATTTATATTTTTGATGGACCGGTTTAGATGGAAAAGCACTTTTACATGTAATATATAGCCTGTCACCATCGGAGTGGTCCCCTGGCTAAATAGTAACCATTCTATATACACCCATGTATGGTTGCTTCGGCGTATACATGCCGGTGTGTCTATGCTAAGTGGGGCATGGAAAGTTAAAAATGCCAGTAGCTTTCTAGCAAAAGCCGAATGGTGTTTAACATTACATTTTGTCATTAAAAGGAGCATGTTACAGATGTTTTGCTAAAGGAAACATATTATACAATATGGAAAATGTAAAGAGGAATAAAGCTAGAGATACATGTGTCATGAAATAATGCAACTTATATGGTTTGCATGCACACATTAGGCTAAATCGATCCAATGGAACTATACATTTTATGAAACTGAAAACACATTTGGCCACCTTAGTAACCACGATTCTGTCTTGCAGGCATGTTGTATAAAATGGCTGAGAATTCCAGGATCAGTACTTTATAAAGGACTGGAAATGACACAGTTGTGGGTTAACATGACCGAAAGAGAATCAAGGAGAGGTTTCTATATTTCCCTTAGGGTTCAAGTTCAACCAGCAAATGTGACTGCTCTGCCTGCAAAAGCACCATAAATGGCTCCTTCACAAAACATTCTTTAATCGACAGCAGAACATGGGGGCAATATGTATGTAGGAGAAACAAATGACCCCATACATTTAGGCAAGGGTTTCTGTAAATACATTGAAAAGGAAAGACCCAGCAGTCTCTGTAATGGTATACGGTATCAGGTAATATTGTCCCCATATATAATGTCGCCATATATATAGTCGCCAGCAAACGGCATAGGCGACCCCTCTCGCTTTAAAAAAGAAAATGGGGGTTGCGGGGTTGTCCACCGCAGGTTCCATATGGTAATATTGCTGCAAAAAGACTGTTCCATTCTTGCATGGTGAAATTTCTGCAGGGCTATTATCACATGGAACTACGGTATAATAACCATTACGTTTCTTATTAAGTGTTTTCTGTTATCAGAATCAAAGATGCTCAGTCTGGCAACTGAATCTTTTTATTGGTATCTATAAAGTGAATTACAGATGCCTGGCTTGATAGACTCGTTATAAGTAGAAATTTGTGTGAAGATGATATCTACGCTATCAGGCTTTCCCCCACGTCGCCATTAAACAGGTTCATCAACACTGTGCTTTAGAGGTAGACAGACCAGTGATCTAAAAAATAAAGGAAAACACGAGTCTCTGGCCACAGAACGAGATGCTAAGGATACAATTAAGGAAAAGCCTTTTTCATGGGCAGAAAGAGAGAAATGAAAGTCTTTAAACAGCCTGTTTCCAGGACCCCCTCCCAGTCCGTCCTTACCAGTTTTGATGGTGGCGGTGACGGCGCTGCAGCGAGTCGCTGTGCAGCAATGAGCAGCGGCACAGGAGCCATAGCGGTACACCCCACCCAGTGGAACTGGAAGCACCGGGGCAGCCGCAGCAATTACTTTCTCTTGGGACCCCGAGCGAGGGCGAGACCGGCACGGCAGTGGGATGCCAGAGTGGCCATTGATGGCTTCCAGGCACCCCCAGAGTTTTTGCCGTGTCGAGTTCCTCAAGGTGCCTGCCTCTCCTCCATTTTGTTTAATATATACACTTGTCCGCTCTTTGACTTCCTAGATGACGCTGGTATTAAATATACCAATTATGCCGACGACACTCAGGTGGTCTTTGAGCTGATGGGTGATTACGAAAGGGAATTAGCCAAAATCAAACAGATATATTACCTGATCCAGGATTGGCTGGCCACCATTTCGTTATCTCTTAACAACAATAAACCGGAACTGATGCTGGTAGGTTCAAACCAATTAATAAAAAAGTTAGAAGCCAACTACAATCCATTTAAAATTACAGATTGAATCATTCAAGTTAGCCCCTGGGTGAAAACCCTTGGAATCTATCTTGATTTGGGTCTTAACATGAAAAAGCATGTCACGCAAGCTAAAGCATCATGGGCCAATGCAACCAAATTGATCAGGCAAATTAAACCTAAATTGTCAGCTCCTAATGTATCAGCGTTGGCTGCTGCATTAATAAACACCAGAATTGACTATTGTAATAGTCTTCTCGTGGGCACCTCTAAAGGTAACTTTAAAAACTTACAGGTAGCTCAAAAGGGAGCTGTGAGGGCTGTGTCTGGACTGGCCAGAACACAGCGTATTACCCAGGCTAGGAGCTCGATGCACTGGGTGCCTGCCCACCACTGCATTTCACATAAAATCCTCTCCATCCTCTCCATCACACACAACCACCGCCTTACAGGGAAAGCGCCTGTCTATCTGACGCACCGACTGCACAAAGCTCCGACTACACGTCTTCTCCGTTCTAACGGACCTTATAAATTACTTCTACCTAGATCTAAGTTGAAAAACTTTGGTGGCACCAGTTTCGATACTTGCGCACCCGGCCTTTGGAATTCTATCCCGCCTGACTTAAGAAATATTCTATTTCTTTCCAACTTTTATAAGGCCATTAAGGCATATCTCTTTAATTCCAAGGATTAGGTAATTAGTTATGGTTGGTTTATGTTTCCTGACTTCTAATAGGTTTTCTTTACTCTTCGTTCGTAGTGTCTGTTGTTATATGTGCGCAATGAAGCCTACGGGCGTGTTGCGCGTGACAAGAAATGTATAATAATAATAATAATAATAATGACAGGTGCCGCAACGCCAGCAGAAACACCAGCTTCCCATTGTGCATAGGGGGAGGAGGAGGAGCTGGCACCCGAAACACTGCCTCGGAGTGGCAAACAAAGCCGCAATGTAAAGCGTAGCGCGGCTGCAGTGGACAGCGTCTACTGGAGCCCCCTACCTATGGAAGAACCACTGCTAATCCACCTGGGATACTCATTATCAAGCAAATGCCTACAGGAAGGCCATATGAAAGAAACCCCCAATGACCCACCAGTGTTTACCAGTGAAAGGCCTTCAAGGCAGGGAACAGCAGTTTTCCATTGGCCTCCATTTCAGTAATTCTAGGGACGCAGCCACAGAGAGTGGACAAGGGGGTGAAGCTTACAAGCCCTTATGATCCCCTCCCTATCTCCCTCCCCTAACGCACACCCCTCTAAACAAGTCAAGTGATTGGCAGGGACAGCTGAGAAATACAGGGAGGGGGTGGGCTATTTGAAGGTAAGTTTGGGAGCTGTGGGGTTTAGTTGGGTGAGGACAGGATGTGGACGAGGATGTCCGAGAGACCAGAGGAGGAGAGTGTGGAAGGAGTGTGGAGGTTACTGGAGAGAGGGGCCTGTGGAGTGTTTGTGTGTGGGAGTAAGGAGTGAGTGTCGTAGGAGTAGAGTAGGAGTAGGTAGTAGTTGATACTGGAGGAAGGAGTGGTAGAAGTGGGGGTAGTGAAGTTGTAGTGGGAACAGTGGTGTCGTAGTGGGAGGGAGAGGTAGTCATAGTAGTAAGAAGTAGTGGTAACTGTAACAGTGTGACAGTAAAGAGAGTGAAAGGAAAAGCAGTAGAGAAGCAGAGGTAGCAGCAGAGAGGTAGTTGAAGTGGCAGTACGGAGGGGTGGTAGTATAGTAGGAGTAGAGGGAAGAGTCGAGAGGTAGCAATAGCAGAAAGGTAGTAGTATGAAGGAGACAGAGTAGTAGGAAGGAGCGAGGGGAAGATAACATCTGAGTAGTGGTGAAAGGGGTAGTTGGAGGTAGTAGCAGTCGTGAGATAAGCAGTAAGAAGAGAAGCAACATCAAAGGGTGGAGTAGGAAGGGGGAGTGTAACGGTAGCAGCGTGATGGGAGGAGACCATCTTGAGTTGGAAGGCCGGTGGAGAGGAAGACAGCTGTCATCTCAGGGAGAACGCATTTAGCCGTAGGAAGAACAGATAATAGGGGTTACCTCGCAGTCGACCTAGAACCTGTTGCAGATGCCTGGGCTGGGCAGGAGGACAGTCTGGGGGTGTCGAGTTAGAGAGGGGTGGCCCTAGAGCCAAATTCCCCAAGAATCCACTTGGCCCTAAAGCCTACCCGAGAATCCCTCAGACAAACCTTTTAGATTGTCAATATAAACACCTTTGAAATGTGACCAGAAGACTCTGTAGTGGTAATTTATGGTGGACCCCCGTCACCAACATACAGACACAAACACACACACACACACACCCACACACACCCATCTTTGAATGCTTAATATTGGATGACAGAGACATACAAATAATACAGTTCTTAAATATTTATTAAGAACAAAAAGAACATCCAACTTTTATATAAATTGTATTTTATTTCTACTGACACATCAGGATTTGAACTTTAATTCTAAGAATCTCAGTCATGTCTGAATTGCTGCCATTTAAGGAGGGCGGAGTAAAGAGCTTTGATGTTATTTGGAAAAATGTGGAAAATGTGTAAGAAACCTTGATTAATGAATTCAAAGATTCTAGTTCGTTTATAAATCTCTAAAGTCATAGATGTTTTCAAGAGGAGAACAATAAACTGTGGCAAGTCCTCCAGGAAGCAAGGAGGTTCGAACCTGGAGTCCAGACATGTCTATTGTGTGGTTACCCACACACATGCACAATGGGGACTCGTGGATTGTGAGGATACTCCACAGAGTGCAGTAACCATTTGCAGTTTATTTAAACAGGAACTTAGATTTAAACCTGTTGGGACCAATGGAATCATTCCAAGTCAGAGAACCCCAGAGTTGGAAGGAATTGTCCAGACCAAACCCCAGGGGAAGAGGAGCAGAATACAAAGAACAGGAGAAACATCAGGACTTGGGGAGAAGAAGCATTTAATGAATATCCATAAGCCAGATTGGAACAGAACAAAGAGAACGCCAGTGCTTAGAAGCAGACATGGAGATGATTTCAAAGCCCTACAGAGTCCTGGTCGGGGGGCTAGGAGCACAGTAGGAGACCAGGATAGAGGGAAGCAGGCCTGCCCAGAATAATTCCCACAAAGTCACCAGCCTAAACTGAGCTCTGCAGTCCTCTTCTCAAGTACAGCCTTTTAAAGTAAGTAAACGGATATCCTCCCAGTGTAGTTAACATGTACACCCCTTTATACCTTCAAAAGACTGCAGAGTGTAATTACCTCTCTAATTTAATATTAATCAACTACATTCTCCAGGCTCCCACATGGGTGAAGGTCTAACTATCTGCAATCTCTCTATCCATCTGACCTCAAAGATTGATAGTTAGATTACAAGGTCCAATGTTCTGCCAAACTTTAGCCAAATGAAGGAGCCTCAGGAGCGTTTCTTCCACTCTAAATAAAGGGCAGATTTGCGAGTTTTGTTCACGAGGAATTAAATCTGATAGAATCTGGTTTTAATGAAGGTCTTAAATAGAGAGGCATATATATTGTTTAACTCATAGGGTCTCATTACAAGTCCGTCGGTAACTGTGCTGGTAAAACCGGAAGGTTGCCGCCGGACTTGCAATATTTACCGGCACCTGGCTTGCCGGAAACACCGGGGAATACAACCCTGGCGTTCCGGGAAGTCAGGCACCGGTAATTGTAAATTTTTGATTGATATTTTATTTTTATCGCGCTCCTACACAAGTGTTTCAGAGCGCGACCAGGCAAGGGAGGGGAACAGGGGAGAACAAAACAACGATCTTACTAGGCCCAGTGAAATTGAGAACGCGCAAGTGCATGGGAGAGGGGGAGGGGAAAAGTGCATGGAAGGGGGAGAAGTTGAAAGTGCAAAGCAAAGGAGAAACAGATAAATAATAACAAATAAATAAATAATAAAGGCAACCAACAGGACTCAATGGGAATGGGGACTACGGAAGCACCAGCACCGTTAATAATGCTGCTGGTGCTTCTCTGAAACTATACGGGCAGGTGCTGTTCCGGCCCCGCCAGGTCTGACCCTGGTGGGCGGGACGGCACCCGTCCGCATGACTTGTTGTGTGCCGTTCCGGTAACACCGGTGCTGGTAGGCTTACTGGCACCGTTGTTACTGGACCAGCACACTTATAATGAGGCTCGCAGAAGAACTATTCTAACCCTTGTGCTATCAGTATCTCGTACACTTGTTTGCGCTGGTGTTGTATTTGTCTAAAAGTAGGGGTAAAGGACCTCAGAAAGGGTCAACACATGTTATGTCCTAAAGAGAGTCCCTTTCATGTTTTCAAATAATAGGGTTCTCACTAAGTCAATATTGCAGCTAAAACAGTCTCTATGAGGTGCACATCTGTATTTGAAACAATGGAAAGCTTGCCATGCTATGAATATTTTAGGTTGAGGTTGTATGAAGATGTAAAAGAATCTACTTAAAATACTGATTCCAGGTGATGTCTAAATACATAACTGACACTCATCTACGCCGTGATACCTCCGGGTTTGGGCGTGTAACAAATGTAATAAATAAATATTTAAATCTATAAAGCAGGTCTGCGGGTTTCTGCCTATAAATCAATGCATGCGCTCATCAGTAAAATAAGTCTTGAATTGACTGAACAACATCACATCTACACCATCCTTTACTGGGGCTAGGCATGGCGGATCTGCTGGCCTTCATTTAATGGGGAACTGAGATTAAAGCAGTCCTTTCCAACATTCCCCCAAATTCCTTTTTTCGGCCATGATCTAAAAGCATACAGACGGGTAAGGTGCTGCTTCAAGCATGAGAGACAGTGCAGTAAAATGAGCATCCTGGCCTGTCTGGCCCGAAGGTGTTGGTCTTCCTGTGGCGACAGCATGAAACCATTAAGAATGCTGCCCAAAAATCAACAGTGACAGCACGAGTGAAACTGAGGTCTGCACGAATAACTTGCCATATTGTGAATTGCCAGCATTTGTGAAGTTATTAAAATTACAGCCTTCATAGTTCATGTTAAGAATGAATTTTCCATGATTATAAACAGTATTAAAGGAAACAATATTAAAAAAAGAGGTTAAGGATAATGCAGCGAGCAAGATAATTGTGGAGGAATGGGATTATGGTTGGAATAGATGTATTTTGTAGTTTGCAGCAGTATCCAGTGATTATATAAATAAAAAACGAAAGCATACCCATTGGTGGTGGGGTAAGGGGTTCAATCTGGTGGGGTTTTTAAACATGGGGAAACGTAGGGTTTGGGGTTGACCCCCTCCCCCCCATTGCATCCTCCAAAGAACATTCAGTCCTTTTTTCGTTGTTTTGGATTCGGTACAAAATTCTTTCTTTATTTCTTCGTTAAAATCACATGTAACTGTTTGCAGGTATAGCTCTTGCTGTATGGTGAGTTTCATGTATAACCACCATGCTCGCCCCTTGAAACACTTGTGTACAGGCGCGTTATAAATGCCATATCATATCATCTCAAAAGAATGTGGAAGGGACAAGGGCGGGAGAATGGTTCTAATGGGCAAATTTCTGTCATATAAATCATTATGATCTGATCTTTGTATACATGGAATGTATTCTTTGGGAACACCTGAACAATGCATGGTTATTGTCAGGAAACAGTACTTCACTAACACTTGCCCTCAGCATTTCTGAAAGAAGAGTTCTTGAAGCTAGAGGGACTGGATGATTTATCTTGAGTGAATACAATTACTAACCACCCTCTCTACAGAATGTTTGGAGAAGAGTTTAATTTAGATACGTAGCATTTAGAGATTGACTTCTTGTATGCTCATGTTTTTGTATCTTGTAACTTGTAAATTGTGGTTCCCTTTTTTGTTATTCGTTTCTCCCTTATCTCCTTTTTTGCTCCCATTCGTAAATTGATTTAATTTTTGTTTTATAATTTCTTTTACTAGCCAGAGTGCGATATTGACTCTGCCTTTCTTATTAATTGATAACTATTGAGGAGACTTTTTATGATTAATTCTTATTTTATGTTCTATGTTCTAATTGCTAGAGGTTTTGACTGTTTTAAAACATAAAAAAACAATGCATGGATTATTTTGTGATGTTGGGTTAAATTGGGGTCATCTGTCATCCAATGAGAGGAATCAGGGTAAAGGTTATATGCCAGCTATTCTACCCAAAACAACCTTTTACTATTTGGTTTTCTCCCACTATCTTTTCAGTTGTACATTCCAGCCTTAATGAATTAGGGTTATTTGTGGTCAAAGGTACACTCTTTTATGTGTCTTCTTTTAAAAAGACTAAGGTCTCTTTTGATAATGTCCGAAGGGTTTTCATCGACTCATATTCACTTGGCTTGAGCACATATTCGACCACATGTAGAGGACACCACAACTTGATTAATGGCGGGTCATGTTAGGTTAAGAATACCTATCATTGTGCATTTGTTGCAAGGTGACATTTGCCCCAGGATGTAGGTGCACTGAATTGCAGTGCTGTTTGATTAGAGGGTACGCAAACAAACCGTAGGTTTGCGTGGATCTTGTAAAAAAACTCATGTTATGCCATATCCAAGGACGTCATTTCACCAAAATGCCAGGGCTAGTGGAAGTGACAGCACACGACACTTGACCTCTGATGACATCACAGGAAGTGATGTAATTTGACCCCACCCCAAAGTGATATCACGGGAAGCGATGGAACATGGCCTTTCACTGCTTGACAAAACAGGAAGTGGCATTACATAGCATTGTTCCTAAATCCACTAAGAAAAATATGGTTACGATATCACTATAAGGTGATATACATTTCATACAAGAATGGATCTCCATAAGTATTGTTAAGATCAGTGTCTATAGGCCCATATTACCAAATTACTGTGAAAGCAAGCAGACGTCCAAGGCCAAATGATAATGATGAGTCATTACATAGCACTCACTTACGCTTAAGCGCCTTCTATATAGAACAAATATACATGCAATATCACCCAACTTGTGTTGGTACCCACATATCGACCTCAGAAGGATGAAAGGCTGAGCTTAGAGGGTTAAGAACAGACTAAATCAGTGACTCACCCCCTGAAGTGTGCCTGAAATGAGTCTAGCAATTATTGTATAGAATTCCAGAAAGGCAAATTCTTTGGTATCCCTATTCTTTCTTATTTAGGGTCACTGCTGAAAGTGTTAGACTTGTGGAACCCCTGTTCTTTTTTTTTTAAAGGCCTGAACAAGAAAGCCAGCCATTCCTGAAGAAAAGAGCCACATGGCGCAGGCCACAGCCCAGGAGCTTGCCTTATTTTTTTTTTACAACAGTTTTTTTAGGTGTAGCAAGGGAGACCACAGGGGTAGCAAGGGAGACCTCAGGGAATCGCAGTTACACCCCCTGGCGGCTCCAAAATGACGTTCATTGGCCATATCACATAATTTGCCCCCCCTGCATCTGAGGCACACAGCTCTGGTGCACACAACCACAGAAGCTGCATCCAGTGTGGGGTGCATCTGCACTTTTCCCGTGTTTGACCTTCATTCAATGCAATTATGTTGTGCACTGCACGGGCACATCCACTGCTGCCGCATTTCTATCAAGGTTTACCTGTGTGCCCCCCAATCCTCTAGGGAAGGATTGGCTGTCCCAAAGTAGGTGTACACAGGCCTTGACTGTACACATCCTCATGTCCCTCGCAAAGACCAGATGGAAGAGTATTCCCGGTCTTGCATTGGAAGCCGCCAGTGGTTATTATCACCTAACTGCAGCCACCTCATGTGGACTGGGGAGGGTCGATTAGATCCTCTGTGAGCCCCCAAACTTTGCACCTCAGGTTGGGTAAATTCATTGTCTCACTTTGTGGTGCATTTGGCTCTATGCAGCTAGAATACTGCAGGTTGGCTACTTATCCGATACCCCTAATGTGTTATCTCCCTGCCAGAATAAGATCCTGCCATTATATCAATGTATCTGTGCCATGTGTCAGTTACATGGCGAGTGACCACATTTTCATTTTGTTTTGCAAATCTGATGTACTGCAATAAAAAAACAGACCTTCCATGACTGATAATATAACTAATAGTGCCCTGGTTTACTGCTGATTGTAATCCTGTTTTATTGGACCTTAGGTTAGATGGCTACTGGATTCTCACATTCATCCACATTCGCCAGGTGGACTGTGTTTTCGCAGCTACATTACAACTTTCCCTCTGGCAATACTCGCTCTTGAACTCATTTATGAGTTGATGATTTTGAAACTTATAACACGCATATCCCATAGGGATCCTGGCCAAATGTGCATCTGGGCGCAGGTGAAAAGTCAACACAAATCATAGGCCACGTTGAAATAAATTAAATGCTCTACACTTGCGACATCTGAATGACACAAGGCCTAGTAAGATCATTATTTATCCCCCTTCTGTTTCCCCCTCCTTGTCTTGTCGCGCCTAGAAACACTTGTGTACCGGCCCATTATAAATAACTTATCATATCATAAATACCTTAGAAGGACGGGAATCACAGGAAAAGATATGTTTTTATCTAAAAATAGACAAAGATTCAATTTACCGTAGATCCAGTGGAAGGGAATTCCAAGACCAAGGGCCCAAGAAAGAAAAGCATCTGTCTCCCCAGGTTGTGGTCCTAGAGAAGGGGACCATCAAAAGGCCTTGTCCCATGGATCAAAGGCATCGATTGGGGCAGTAAATTACGATCTTTGATGCCAGATAAGCCTGTGCCAGGCCATGAATACATTTAAAAACAAGACATAAGATTTTAAAAAGAATCCTCTGCTGCACAGGAAGCCAGTGAATGCTTTTTCAACACTGCGCATGGGCTGATTTCCTGGGCAGCGCAAAGATCAGCTTCAGCGCAGAGTTCTGAGCGACCTGCAATCTCTATAGCTGGAATCTTGGGATGCCCATAAGAAGGGCATTGCAATAGTCCAGCCTTGAATTTGTAAGTATGCCTCAATTCCTAAAAATGTCTGTAGCCCATTTAGTTGCTGTTTGTGTGGAGGTATTTCTTAATTATTCAATTGTTAAGATCAGCTTCAAATTCAGTAGTGCGTCGGTGAGGATTGCAGTCAAGGGTGCTACTGTTTAAATGTTTGGTACACTTTCTTCATTAAAGTTAATCCAGCCATCCAGGATGGTTTCCCCAAAGAGGTTAAGAGTAATGTTCGCCATATTCAGAACTTCTGCATCACGTTCATTACGTGCTGGCTTTGTTTTTGTTTGGTCACGCCGAGAGGTGTTTTTGGGGGCGGACAGCATTGGTATGTTGTGGGAGAAACACCAGCTTTTTCACATCAATAATGGCGGCCTGCGGGAGTGTTGCAGTTTGTGTTCAGTCCCGCATCAGATAAGCGGGAAATGCAGACACAGGGGAGGGTGTGCAAGATTTCTCTGATCGTTTCTCTCACAGCAGGCACAGCGTCACTCTGCAGCTGGGACACTCGCTGTCCTGTAGAAGATGGCTGCATCACGGTTCTATGTGATATTGCTGAATATTAAGTGTCGCTCACAAAAAAAAACAGTCTTTTTCCAGCCAATTTGGTGCGGCCCTCAATATAACAAATACATAACTATTTCCGCTGGGGGGTTTCACTTCCCCAAAACTCTCTCTTCACCCAATCCCCTGCTCCCTCGATTTATAACTGGGGGTTTCCCCCGAAACCCCTTTGCTCCCCTGCCCATACTCCATCTAATAAATAACTCTAAAGCCCCCTCCCATCACAGACACAAAAACACACACACAAATACGCACACGCACTAACACACACACATGTACTCACACACCCACCCTCTCCCTTCCATGACACAAACACTCCTCCTAAATCCCCACTAAAACCCCCTTACATATAACTTATCCCCTCACCCCACCATGCTAAAAACATTCTCCCTCAACATACACACAGACACGCAAACAAACAAATGCATGTACTCAATTTGGCCGTGTCTTCTGGACTGGCCATGCCTGTCAGCCCCTGTGTGCACTCATCTGCAGCAGTAGCCGGACAGATCGATTTACAAAGACTGCTCTTTATTTCGGTAAAATATATCAGAAATGTTCACCTGATACCCTGCATCATGCTGTGAGCTTTTGTTCTCCTTCATCATGGAGGGCTTGGGAGGAAATACTGCACGTGGCAATTCACCCAGAGATAATTCCTCTAGTTTGCCAGATTAAATACACCCAGCCAAGTGGCAGAAGCATTTCCTCCAATTTAGCTTCAAACTCAGAATATGGTGGTGTGATAAAATTGATGGCAAATCCGTTATCACTATTTCCTTACAGTTACCGCCATAGTAGGGATTAGGCCCACTGGAAATAACAGTGCCAGTAGCAACGTACCGACACCCTTTGCGAACCACCAGACTACGAGAAAGACTGGCCTGCCAGGAGCACCGGTCCTTGCAGGGACGGTTTTCACGGAAGCACCGGCACGGTTAACAACGGTGCCCATGATTCTGTGTCCCCATTCCCAATGGGAATTATGGGGACACATGGGAATGGGGACTTGCAGTTACCGCCTCTTGACATCTCGGGCCGCTGGATTTGTAATGTCCCAGTGGCACAAGGATATCAGACGGCAGAAACGGTGTTACGAGGTCAGCAGCAACCTGCCGGTAGCACCAGCAGGTTATCGCCGACCTCGAGCCCTTATTAAACTTGAGTTGGAGAATAGAATCATCACTCGGGGGCCTGCAGGCCTGTATCTTCAGCCAGTTCTTAATTTAAACAGTGCCCATACGTTTATATATTGCCCCACCACCATTTATTTTCCCACTCCAAAGGAAGAGGTAAGAATGAGTTACTTACACTTGGAATGGCGTCCTCCAGTAAAAATTTAGATTTTTTCCTGCGAACTGCTCGTCGTTTCTGCTGCTGGAATTCGTGAGGCAGTAAACTGTGAACAAAAATAAAAGGATTAGATGTAATAGAAAACTACAAGTCCCAAAATGCAAAGTGCTCTTAGCAAAACGACGGGACTGGCTGAGGACGGCATACAGGCATAGCCATGTTCTCCAGACCCTCCCCCCTTTGAATTCTGGGACTTGTAGTTTTTTCTTTCACATTTTAAATTTAGCAAAACTACACGTCCCAGAATTCCCAGAAAAATACAGGACTCTGGGCCTTCTTGCGCATGGCAGGGCGAAACTTGAGCGCTATACCCATGACAAGGGGCCGGTTTGCAGCTATGCACGACAAACAAACACAGTAATCGGAGTGATTAAGGCTGTCAAAACACACTCTAGGATACAAACATGTGATCACTGGCAATGTTAGGGAAACCAATCGATAGAGGCAATATTATTTTTCTGGATAAATTCCACAATCTCTGCAGAAATATGTTTACATTGCTTGGGCGCAGGGGAATGTACACTTTGCAGGGGAATCCTGAAAATGTGCGGACATTTCAGTAAGAATGCACAGTATTTTGTATCAATGTATTGCTAAAAGAAACGAAAGAAGCTACGTCAAACTGCACACATTTTATTTATTTTCATCATTCCTAAGTGCTCAGAAATCAGTGAATGCTGTGTTGGTAGCTAGGGCTAGGTCTGCCACCACTGCCCAGCCTCCCTGGCTCCAGTCATGCCAGCTTCTTGGATGATTACGCAGGATTTCTCTCTGCCTGCAAGCAAGCGCCTGGAACGGGAATTGATATAGAAAGGCGCTGCAAGGCAAATCTGTGCAAAATGTCCAGAATATTCCAAATCCCAGGGTGATTTCTAAAGTAATTACGAATCTACCTTTGGCGCATTAAAAGCCGTGCTGCAGATTTTGACTCTCTCTACCGGAAGGAAGTGGCTTCCCCCGGAAGTGGCTCATATCTACCAATGAAAGCCCACAGAATGTGCTACTGATGACATCATATCTACCAATGAAAGCCCACAGAATGTGCTACTGATGACAATAGAGGGTTGTGAGATGAACAGGAGCTCAAAAAAGCACCAAAGTGACTGCACGGGTGCCAGTGGGACAGATATATTGAAATCCAAAAATTGGGGATGACAATGGACTCATTCCAAGTTTGGTGGTGCAGGAAAAAAGTGAATCTGCTGATTTTTGGAGGAAACATCGTCAGTTTTACTGTGCGTTAATTCCAGCGGCAGTAAATCCGGCAAAAATCCCCATGGAGTCCTACAGGCCCCTAAAATGGGGAATTGCTGCCACTTGTAATCCTGTGGTAATCTGACCTTGCCAAGTGGTGGTTACGGTAATCATGTTTGGCAGTAAATCGGCAGATTTACCGTTGTATTACCACCAAACTCGTAATGAGGATCATGTTTGCAATTGTGCATTATGCGGTAATGGGTGCATACCCTGAGACCGATCCATCACTATTGCTTCCCACTTGTGAGACACGAGGAACCATATCCTAATCTGTCCGACCTTAGCCCAAGAGCACTAGTCCATCCAAACTGCGTGGCCACGCCCTTGCTGCACAGAACACCCAGCGAGAAGCAGACGCACGACTGCTAATAAGGGGCAGTGTTCAGATACGGCTCTCTGTTCTCACCGTCCCTAGGGGGGCTGACGGAACACCTCCCCACCGATGGTAAAAAGGGAAGGGTTTGTTGATGTTCAGTGTAGTGAGACCCTAAACTAACCCTTTTAGATGTTATTGTGATCCAAAGAAGTAATTGATCATCCAGAATAAAGTATTCATGCCTCTTCTTTCAAATGCTAAACCACCTCTAGAATCCTATGCCCACAATTTGGAAGTTACTTGATCAATAATGCTGGAAAAAAACAAATGTGTGCACGTGGACAGCAATTTCCTATTGTTAACTCTATTAAGATTCAATTCCTTCGCTGGAGTCTTTTTTCCTTGTCCAGTTTTTCTTTACGCGGATGTATACATGGTTTGATCACATTGGTGTCTCGACTATGCGCCTCATTCAGAGTTGGGTGATATTTACTTTCAAAATGCAATGAAACTTGATTACCATTATTCTAAGTCATGCAGATCCTTCCGTTATTCCCCATTTTGGACTACGTGTGGATCAGTATTTACTGTATGCTGTAATCCTTCGCACAAAACCAGGTGGAATTTTTCAGTGTCACTTTGAATCTCTAACTTTGCCAGTGTGGTAAAAGGGGCAGTACTCCTGTAATGGATACTTTTTTAACGCATTGCCAAACACTAAATGAGGCCATCTGTCTGCGGTTATGAAATGCATCACGGCACTGGGATTTCCCGGCCTAGTTGTATTTGAACCTTTTCTGGTCACCAGCCCTTCAAGCCTTGATAAAGTGCTGATGAGTATGAAACATGTCCGTAATGGGTTTTCTGGATATGGCGTACGGCTGTGTACGTCTTGCGCCGGTTCAGCACGAGGGACTGAGATCTAAACGATATACATCCCCTCTCATTCAAGCTTCACATGCCTTGATTTCTATTACGGAAGGACGCGGCAAATTACTGCGTTTTTCTTTCTCTTTGGATCAGGACTACATCATCATCTGTCTAGAACTAAGATGGCCACTGCTTAAAGATGGGCAATAATGAGTGCAGGTGCACACAATAGCAGTGAGCGACTGAAAAGTATCCTGGTAGAACCTTTAAATGCTGGTTCCACATGATTGCCACATCACCCAGAGCCCGCCCTTTCTGACATGGGATGCCTACCCCTAATGCACACCTAAACAGTCTCCTCTCCATGTCTGCTAACATAGCCAGACACCCCCTAATTTGTATTTGTATTTGTATTATTGATTTTATCTAGCGCTTTAATCAAAAGCGCTTCTAATCTGGTGACAATCTCGCCACCCTGGCACATCATCGGTGAGCAAAGTGCCTAAAACGCCCTAAAAGCCAGCTGAAGTCATCCCAACCGGAAGCTGTTGCTGGACCCTCTTATCTACAAGCCTCTCCCAGCTGCAAGCCTTGAATGTTCCCCAGGGGGCTTTGGAGTGGATCAGTGTCCATGCCCACATGTTTATCCCGATGGGCGACTCTGTTCCAGTCGGGTGGATGGTGATCGTCTTTGGCATCCACCCAGTCCCCCAAACATATGCCCGTAAACCCTACAAATACTTTACATAAACAAATACATCAGTGAATGGGCGAAAGCAAAAACATATTTCTCTATAGGATATTTGAAAGACTTACAAATTCAACCCTAGATGCCATCAGTCTTGAACTGTGAGAATTTGACGGAACACACCTGCAAGACTCAGTTTTGGATCTAATTGACCTAAAACATTTGATCTAATCACATTTTCACATTTAATCGAATTTATTTGACCTTTCATCCCGTCAAAAATGCGGAGGGAGACCCCCCGCAACCACACCCACTTCCCCTTAACCTAATCTATACCTTAACCCACCCCCATATATATTTAATTAAATTTGACTGGACAAAAGGTCAAAAAAATTCAATCAAATGTTTTTAGGTCAATTAAGCTAATACCCAACACCCGCTCTACTCCACCAATAGGGATCTGGCATCAATCATGTCTTCCTCTTGCACTGCTTTACCTGTTTTTATGAGAGCACCTGTTTCCCCCTTTCTTCTTGAGCTCGGTGGAGCCACTCTCCATGGGGCCAACCATTTTGTCCGGGAGGAGCTTGCTCGGGGGGTTCGGCGGCACCCGGATTCTAAGGCGGAAGATGCATTTCTTCTTCTTGATTTCCTTTCCACAAAGAAATCTAAAGATAACAGATCCCCAAAGAGAAAAGCAATCTTGAAATGGAACTCTTTTATGGATGAACACTTTTTATTAGACATGCAATTTCTGCCATTTATCAAATCAACAAGTCTAGCTAGTGCAGTATTTGGGATATGCATGGCACGGGTAGTACAGCTTAGTGGCAACGGAAGCAAGACGATGCAGAGCAACACAGGTTCGAATCCCTGGTCTGCACTTAGAAACCTCTTTGGTATTAAGTGCATTATAAAAAAAACGATTATAATTATACTTAATATTTATGAGAACAATTACCATATAACACAAATGCGGCCAATGCATCAGCCCTGGTGCTCATGAAAATCCTTTCATTGGGCCTCATTACGACCCTGGAGGATGGAGCACCATGGTCCATGCCGGTAACCTTCCGACTCAGCCATGGCGGAATGGGGAATTACCACCCCATTCCGAGGGTGGCGGAGTGGTAATTCCCCCTTCCGCCATGGCCCTTCCCCATTCCCATCTTTGCCCCATAGGGCATAATGGGAATGGGGAAGGAGCTAAGTACGGTGCTGCAAATTGCGGCATCGTACTTAGCACCAAGGTCCCTTTGCGGCATGGTTTTTAACGCCTGCAAAAAGCAGGCGTTAAAATCACCATCCCGCAAAGGGACCTTGTAATCAGGCGTTAAGGGTCGACGCCGTTTGCGGCGCCGTAAAACCCTTAACACCTGACTCGTAATGAGGCCCATTGTACCCAATTGTACCCGTGATGCAGAAATGCATCCATCCCACGAAGGTAGCGCCAGATGCAAACTTCTAACCACCCCACTGCACTGTCAGTTTGCACAGTCCAGGTAAACTCCCAGTCTTGCCATTACATAACATATCACATTATGACAAGATCTAACATGACAAGGCTATCATGACATAGCATCACTTCATAACGCTAGGATGGGCGAAACACATCAGGTCTGACCTACACCCACTTCTCCTCCTGAAAGGCTAGCCTTTTTTTTTAAAGATTTAATAATATATTTTTGTAATCCAGCGTGCCACCAGTATTTTCTCCCTATGGCGTAGTCAGGATGTGCCATGGCACGATAGGTGTCCTCATGATATAACATTATCAGGAGACCTATCATTGTGATATGTCATATTGTCAGGATATGCCATGGCATGATAGGTCTCCTTATGATTGATATAACATAGTAGGGGAAGACCTATCATTTTGATATGTCATTTTATGATATGACATGTTGTCAGGATATGCCATGGCATGAAAAATGATCTTATGATATAAAATATCATGGCATGACCCGTCCTGCCATGACATATCATGATCTGACACAAGTATCTTTACATGATACTTCGGGACATTATATCTTATACGAAATCATGACATGACAACATAACATATTGTGGTGTGGTTTAACAATCTCATTGAGCTTCCAGTTTGACAACACAGTATACTTAATTCTAGGAAACCAAAGTTTACTTTAAGACAATACCAATATATTTCCAGTTTATACAATTGCAATACAGGCCTATCTTGCACAGATTCACTAAAGTATCATACCAACAAATTAATTAGCGCTTAGTTTGATATTCCCCGTTTTCACACTCCCAGTATTCTTAGTTTTCTCAGCCAAGTGTATTCCCAGTTTCACAAACCTAGCATACTTCCAGTTTCACAAGTCCAATATACTTCCAGTTTGACAAACCCACAAGCCAAGTATACTTCCAGTTTGACAAACGTAGTATACTTCCAGTTTGACAAGCCCAGTATATTTCCGGTGAAAGAGCCCCAGTATGTTGCCAGTTTGCAAAATTCCATTGTATTCCCATCTTTACAATCCAAGTAGGCAAATCAGTTACCAACACACACATTGTGGCTACACATGCACACTCCCACTCTGCACAGTAAAATGCATGCACACTCCCACTCTGTATAGTAAAATACATGCACACACCCACTCTGCACAGTAAAATACAGGCACACTCCTCTTTTGTAAATGTAGGTAAAATCCTCATTTCACTCCTCGTTTGACCATCCCAATATATTCCAAGTGTGTCTAATCCCAGTATATTTTCATCTTGCACAATACCACCAGAATGGTGACAATTTGACAATCCAAGTCAACTCCCAAATCTATCCAGCCTGTATATTCCCCTGTTGCCCAATTTGGTTGTATGTGCCGGCTTCTGCATCCACCCAGTCCCCCATATACTCGATATACTGCCGATATACTCCCAAATTGCCACTGCTAGTATACCCCCAGTTTGTATACTACTGGTATATTCCCACATTAACATCCCAGTAGATTCTCGGTTTGACATACCTGGTAATCTCCCAGTTTGACACCAGTAAACTCCCAGTGTAGTCCCTATTTGACAAACCCGCTATACAGCCAGTTTATATTAACAATCCCAGGTTCAATAACTTAGTAGGCTTACGGTTTGACAAGCTGGCTGCATTCCCACTTCCCACCATTCCAGGACACTTTTAGATTGGCAAGACCAGTTCATTGCCAGTTTGGCACTGCCAGTATACTGCCCCGTCTGTACAGTCCCAGTATATTCCCAGCTTGGCAACCCCAGCATAGCACATGCAAAAATCCCAATCAGCCCCCAGATAACATGGAGTGCAAGCAGCCACTTGCAAAACCCTATTCGTGCAGCTCAAAAGACACAACACATACCCCAGTGCTCAGGGGCAACGCACTCATCTTGGAAGCAAGACGACACGGAGCAACACAAGTTCGATCCCCGGGTCCGCGCTTTGAAACCTCTGGGTATTAAGCGCGTTATAAATAACCAATTATAGTGGTATGAAGCGTAGAGCCCATCGTTATGGCTTTCCATCACTCAGCAGAAAACCCATGACCACATAAGGTGATAACAGCTTTCCTCTAGGCGCCTAAAAATGTAATGCTATCCATTCAAGCGCTACAGCAATTAAGATAATAAAAAAGCAATACATTTACACTTGGGACAAGAACAAAATGCTCTTTGATGTAAAGACATAGCTTCGAAATGTTCTCAGTTAGAAGATCTTGAACTTGTGTATCAATTTTAAGTAATTTTCTGCGCCTAATTGGATAAATCCTGACCAGAAAATGGGGTTTCGCTCGCTGCTCTTTCCGGCCATGCCCAGAAGTCAGATCGAGCCCTTTGTTTAAATAAAGCTGAAATGTTCCCCTGTCCATCTGCTCAGTCCCATCCTACCTTTCCTTTCTTGATCTCCCGCTTATACAAATCAAGCAAAGGAAGCAGTGCCTTCTCACTGCTGGGTGCTACCCTCTGGAGCTTTGTTAGGGTTGGTTTGTCTGTGTGGTTCTGAGGCTTTGATGCCAAATCCATGAATTGTTAGTTGCCTCAAAATGTTTCAAACAGCAACACAACCTAACAATATTTATTTATTTGCCGTTATAGAGCACACAGACAGCCCAGAGGCATTGTGGTGCTGAATATAACCTGTACTGCAGAAAGGCATCTGTAAGGCCTGGGGTATTGATGAACAGTCTTTCATAGCATCTATGCCAGCTCAGATGTACTTCTTACAAATACACCCGCCTCACCCTTAAAGATTTTGGGCATCCTCCTTTGGACCGCTCCTCCTGCGGGCTCCACCTTGCATCTCTATTCAGGTGTGCCACCACCCAAGGGGCAGAATTGTGCCACTGATAGGTGATGCCCCACTGATGCTCTTCAATGTTCCCTTCTTAATGCTTACTGTGCAAGAGGCAGGTCAGCTGAGCAGTGCTTTGTGGGGGGTCCCCTTGAGGATCCCACAGGAGGGGGTGGTAAATCTGACAAGCAGAGCCAGCTGAAGACCAACGAGGACAGCATCTACTACCTGGAGAAATAAAAATGTTAAATGAGGATCCAGGAAGGACCAGCGTAATTGTTTATCTATAACTCGCTTAATACGCAGAGGTTTCTAAGCGCAGACCCGGGGATCGAACCTGTGTTGCTTTGCTTCCAAGGCGAGCACGTTGCCCCTGAGCTATCCTCCCGAGACTTGACTTTTTGTAATTGTGTTCCGATTGAAGGGGAAAGAATAGAGTGCTGCACTTGGCAAACACATTATTGGTGGCATGGCCGGAAAGAGTAGGAATCTGGTTAGCAGCAACACATCCTGGTATTTGGACTACTAGAAGGTGTGTAAGGTGACGATGTGGTTAACCTTGTCCGATCTGGTATCCCTCGCTTCTGTAAGGCCAGTTAGCTTTCCATCACTGGGACTGCTAGCCAGAGAGGGGAAGTAACCCAAAATTCCAAGATTATGAAATGCCAGCATGCCATGCGCACATAACCCACAGCACGAAAGAAGGCTGGGCACTGTACATTCAAAACCCTTGTTTCTCTGTGTCTGCTCTCTACCCTGCCTCACAAAAAGACCTGTGACGTAGCAGTCGTTAAATGACTATATGAACAAGCAGTACAATGCCTTGGGTTAACAGAGAAGTTAAACGAGATGCACAACCCAAAACAAAACTATGCTGTGCCCTATCCTCTCTAAGACCCTTATGAAAAAACATATTCAAACACTAGTTTGCAGATTCCCTGATACACATCTTAGAAACATCATTTTGAAAAGAGGTTACGTTTACATTTAAGCATGAAGCCTGGAATGCCAGGTGTAGCCCACGCCTTAGTGCCCTCCTCCCTAGTCTGCCAGTCTTCAGTAAAGCATGGAAAGCACGCCTGCTCAAGAGAGTCTTCATCACTCGCTCAGTGGAAGCCGCAACCTCCTTCACTCTCCGAGGAGTGGGCGCTCCCTGGAGGGTGCTCACAGGTCTTCATTACACCCGACATGGGCGAAATCTTAAAGTGATTTATTAACACTTTCACCTTTTCAAGCCTTTGGCGTGAGCGCATATAGCATAATAAAAACTAGGGGTGCACCAAACAGCATTTTTAGCATTCGGCCGAATACCGAATAGTTTGTCAAGTATTCGGCCGAAGTCGAATATGAAGCCGAAAAAGTTGTTTGATGTAATAAATCATGTTCCAAACATGAAAAATACACTTTAAAAAAGTTAAAGCACTATTTTGAATATGTGCTCCCAGGTTTTATTTATTTGTCTTTATTTTAATAAACATCTCATCTTCATAGAATGCACACAATCCGATATAAGAACAGATTGACAAACAAGCAGGGACCACATGTGTGGAAGGGTGTGGCATATGCAAAACCAGCACTGCCCAAAGTGGCAGGTTTCACAAATGCAAAGTGCAATGAACAAAATGCATACAGTAATTTACATATGCCATCGGGGATCACACACATTGCAATCTCTTGTGAGTTGCAAGGTAGCTTACGCGGAAAGAGAATTTCACACCTTCTTACCAGTTCACACAGAAATGAATAAAAGGTTTCTTTTCACTCATGCAGGACACAAGCCAAGGGTGCATGTGAGATAAGTTGACTCCAAGTCCCTACTCCTTCCTGCATGCACTGAGCATGGAAAAGGACCCTCCCAGGGAACCAGAGGTAATCACGTGCAAGAAATTCTGACCCACGACTGAATCTGCCCAAACCCTACACGCTCTAAGAAAGCACTTGACTGTTAGGCAGTCCCTCATTCCTAGCAAATATCAGTTCATGTTACCTTACCCTAACTCCGTCCCACCACACCACATAATGCAAGGCTCTATGCCTTTTTCTGTGTCTCTCACTCTTCAAACCAACTAGCCCACAACACCAGCAGATGCACTCCTGTCTATCAAGTCTTCGGATATCTAAAGAACCCCCCCCTCTAACAATTCACCAGCAGAGCATAGGTCTTAGAATTAGTTTCATACAGAGCGCTCACACCTCCCACGCCATACTTCATCCGGAAGATTGACCTACAGGGGATCTGGAGAGATTTCCAAACATGAAGTTCCTCAGATGCCTCTTGGGCAGGGCATGTCACTCTGCCTGACATAACACTGACTAGCCCAGTCCTCCTGGCTTTTCTGATGGGAACACACCATGCTCCCCTCTCACTCATCCACACCACCCCCCCTCTCCGATAAACAAACATATGCACCTTGGTCTAATATTTCATCAGGAACACTTTCAGACGTTGCTTATTTGCATTCCTTATGGCAATCTGCACTCCATAGTTAATCCTCTGACTTATTAAACTGCCTTAAAATAGGAAGAGAAAACTATTCGGCTCGAGCCAAATAGCAAGATCCGAACAGCGATTGGCTCAATCCAAATAGCGTTTTTTCAGCTGGAATTTGGCCAAATACTTGCTCAAAGTCGAAGTTCGGTAAACCCTTAACAAAAATGCATTTATAATGAGCAAAAATAATACAGAATGTATCAAGAAAAAAAACAAGGAAGAAAAGGCGTGAAAAAATGGTTCTATCATTTCATCGACATCCGTTTTTACAATGGGTGTTTTGACGTAGAGTTTTTACTGAAAAAACTAATTGAATTTTTAAAATTATTTTTGGGGAGGTTCCCTCCACAAGACCCGGCATCTTCTACCTATTTTATGTTATTCCCGACCCCTCGAACCGTTTGTATGCCCTTTCCAACCACCCAAAACATTTAAAAAGGTTTTTCCAGCAAAAACTCTTTGTGAAAACACCCATCGTAAAAACGAGTGTCAATGAAAGGACATTGTACTGAAAAAACACTGGATGGTCGACTTGACAAATAAATGACACTCTTTAAGGGGACTGCAAGTCTTTGTCTTGCAAGTGGCCCTCAAAAAGCTAGCCGTTGCCACTATAAGAGTAATGCTGGCTAACAATCCCAAGATGAACTCATCTGGAAATCCTCTCAGAGCTGTCTGTACTTCCATTGCTGCTGCAGGAACCGATTGCCAGGGAGAAGAACACCATATTTGAGTGCATCGTTTTGTAAGCCAGACCCGAGCTCCAGGAAGATCCTCCGGACTCCCTAGAAGCAGGGCTAAACAAGCCTGAGCCACCTCAACAGAGTGCTGGACCCCAGAAGTAAGGAAAGTCCAAACAGTGTCCAAGACCCGCAGTGGTGCTATTCGTGAGAAGCTGACACTGTGAAGTGCTGCTGACCTGAACTGTGTCCATCGCTGCCATCAACCTTCGAAACGTAGTGCAGGAGTCCTCCAGACGTCCTCCCTCTTGTCCCCATGACTGAGGCCCAGGAACAACAGGATCTGCCATACTACAACAGGACCAGACGTCAGCTGGAACCAGTGCTTCTCTCTTCGAGAAACTTGTTTACCATTGTTTCCTTCCCTAATAGTTTGCTTTTTGACACCCAACTACGTATTGCTCTAAATGTACCAGTGATATATCAATGTCCAGAGTATCCTAGCTATTGAAGTCACTTAAGGGTGTAGGAAGTAGCTGTGTGCCATCCCAAAAGGGTATCTACTGATTTATTGAAACTGAGAGTGTGTATTTTTGAAGTATATTTAAGTGTTACATATTTGCTTCCTTCTAAAGAAGGCGTATTTAACTGACTGTTACATTAATAAATAATTATTTAATCAAGAAACCTTGAATATAAGTGTTATTTGAATACATGTCACTGTGAAACTCTATGTTACAACCCTACAGCCCACATTGACCCCTCTTGAGATAAGCCTGACTGCTCACTCAACCAACTTGTGTAGTGGAGGCCTTCACCAAAGGCTGGGTTAACTATTGCCAAGAGGACAAGGCTGGTGTAGTCTACCACAGGGTTACTACAAACAATCTTGCCTTACGAGGCTCTTTGCAAATGCAATTTTTACATTTTCACTACAGCTCGGTTCGATGGTCAAAGATGTAAAGAATAGAATAGAAATGCTTGTGTAAAGCATGAGGGTTTCTATTATCATCAGATCAATGCTGCACCAGGGCCATTGCAGGGAGAATAGACTGTAGATGAAAGTGCATCTCGCTGTGAACTGTTATGCACTTTCATCTGTGTGCGCTCATTCTGTGCTCGCCTGATTCTCAAACATGAATCCGGCAATTGCAGAAGCAATTTCATCCGGCAGATTCAATTTTGTGAATCTGCGCACTTTCCAAATACAGGAGTGTTCTTCACTTCGAAGTGCTCTTTTTTAAATCCGCCCCGGTGAGTTCACTTCCTGCCTTCCTTTGTTCCAACTGGACATTGTTCACCTTTACACGTCACAGAGCAATATTTACATTAACAGGTGCACAAGACTTAGCTTCTTGGCTAATATAACACATCGCATTACACTTCTCATTCACCCCATCAGCCCGCCCTGTATTCCTGGGAGGACTCATACCAAACTTTACAATTATGTCAGGCAGGAGGCCTGGATCAGCTTACCTGCTCTTATAGCTGTTTAGTGCTTCCAGGAGGTGCTGGCTTCTTTCCGCTATTGGGGTGCTACATAGCTAAGCAGCCATTCAGGAGGAAAGGGAAGAGGTTAGTGTGTGATTTCTGAAAAAAGTTCAAAGACATGACATTTGGCTTACTGACATTGTGGCAGGTGGTCATCAGACATTGCCCAGCCCGGCCTCACGGAATCCCTGGGGATTATATCGACCAGCTTTAGAATATGGTCCGGATATAAGTCTCAGGAGGGGACAAAGACAGATTGCAACCTTGTCTTGCTTACGTTTCGCTGTTCAGGCAATCAGAAGGCCCAAAATGGAGTTGATTTCTCTTGAACTAGGCTGAATTCTGATACAGTTCCTCAGGGGTCTGCAAAAATCTGGCACTCTGAGATGCTTTGGACTACAACTCCCACCAGCCCTAGTCAGCAGAGTCAATTCAGAGGGATCATGGGAGCCATAGTCCAAAATATCTTGCCGAGAGGAGGTTTACAGTATCAAAACCAAGGCACTGTTCCACTCATACACCTCCCATTGACCTCCCGCATTGACTGCAAGAGGTTATGTCTGCCCTAGTGCAAACAAATTAATTTTGACACCAGGGCAACGTCTGTTAGGTATCAGCACTAGGGGACACATTAGTGCAATTGTTGCTCTGGTGATAATACTGTTCTGTATCAGCACTAGAGCACACATTGCCCTGGAGCAAACATGCATTGGAAGACGATCTGCTTCACATTAGTGCAATTGTTTCCCCTGGTGATAATACTGTTCTGTATCAGCACTAGAGCACACATTGCCCTGGAGCAAACATGCATTGGAAGACGATCTGCTTCACATTAGTGCAATTGTTTCCCCTGGTGATAATACTGTTCTGTATCAGCACTAGAGCACACATTGCCTTGGAGCAAACATGCATTGGAAGACGATCTGCTTCACATTAGTGCAATTGTTGCTCTGGTGATAATACTGTTCTGTATCAGCACTAGAGCACACATTGCCCTGGAGCAAACATGCATTGGAAGACGATCTACTTCACATTAGTGCAATTGTTTCCCCTGGTGATAATACTGTTCTGTATCAGGACTAGAGCACACATTGCCCCGGAGCAAACATGAATTGGAAGACGATCTGCTTCACATTAGTGCAATTGTTTCCCCTGGTGATAATACTGTTCTGTATCAGCACTAGAGCACACATTGCCCCGGAGCAAACATGAATTGGAAGACGATCTGCTTCACATTAGTGCAATTGTTTCCCCTGGTGATAATACTGTTCTGTATCAGCACTAGAGCACACATTGCCCCGGAGCAAACATGCATTGGAAGACGATCTGCTTCACATTAGTGCAATTGTTGCTCTGGTGATAATACTGTTCTGTATCAGCACTAGAGCACACATTGCCCTGGAGCAAACATGCATTGGAAGACGATCTGCTTCACATTAGTGCAATTGTTGCTCTGGTGATAATACTGTTCTGTATCAGCACTAGAGCACACATTGCCCTGGAGCAAACATGCATTGGAAGACGATCTGCTTCACATTAGTGCAATTGTTTCCCCTGGTGATAATACTGTTCTGTATCAGCACTAGAGCACACATTGCCCCGGAGCAAACATGAATTGGAAGACGATCTGCTTCACATTAGTGCAATTGTTTCCCCTGGTGATAATACTGTTCTGTATCAGCACTAGGGCACACATTGCCCCGCAGCAGTTTCTGTCCTATTGCTGATACCATGCAAAGCTGAACTTGTGTCGGTGTGAAGCTTCTGTAATATGGCTCCTGGATGCTCCTCCACACTGAGACCTTACCCAAGAGTTACCACTGCCTCCAGAATAGGAACTTAACCAGAAGAGCAAACCTGTTTCCGGGCACCTGTGGCGTTAAATACAGCAGAGTAGGAGTGATCCAGGCCCATGAAGCTGGACCACCAAAGCTCAGAAGAGATGCATTTTTGAACCGAGCCTGGTGCTCGATGAGATAGGGGTTGGGAGGTCATTCCAGCGCATGGGACTGTGACAGCTGAAGCTGTGACCTCTGAAAATATGTTTCGATAGAACAAGCATTTGGTGGGTGGAGTCAGGCAGCGACCTCCCAGGTTGCCATTTGTGGGTGGGCTTTCGTACAAACCAATAAATGGCTTTGGCTGCAGATCTTACGACCTTATTCTGGTTCTGGGTTTTGTAAGTAGCAGAGCAACTACATCGCTGTGATCTTTGAGTTCAGTCTTCTTCCAGCCAACCACAGACCACAGAGGCCAATTTGGGCCCAGTCTCTGCCCCAGGAATGGTTTCAGATGCTCAGCTTTGCAGGAGCTACCATCTCTTGGGTAGCACCTTGGGATGCCGCCCTGCTTAGCACCTTCTTCCGCCAGGCAGGCGCAACTTTCTCCCCCTCCCCCCTTCACGTACCTTTCCAAGTTCCATGTTCTCCCAGTGCTGGTTCACAAAGGTCAAGATCTCTTCAAAGTCGAAGTACTTCTTTTTACTCTGGACCCCCAGGTTGTAAAGGGCGAGGTGGACAACATCTACCCTGTGAAGAAATAAATATATAACTTATGCTACTCAGGGATGAAGGGAAACATGCAAGAGGGAGGGAGGGTACAGTGTCATTGAACCAGAACTATCACAAAAACATGCTCTGAACATGGCGTTCACATGCTTGATCTCTGTAGACACACACACACACACACAGCATTCCTCTGTAGCTTTTCTTCTATATCAGCCTATAGGTCCTCACTCCCAATTTGGCGGTGTTGGAGGAAAGTGTCAGTAATTCCGTTACCACCACTTTTCCTGCACCACCAAATTACCAATTTTGGTGGAATTACCACCGGTGGAATTACTGTGTGGTAACTCGATCGATTTATGGAGGATTTCTCTCCAGCATGATGTTGGAGGTGAATCCTCCACTTTTCCTCTAGAAATCAGCGGAATTGCCACGTAGTCATTCTGCGAGTGGTAGTTCTGCCAAAAAAAAACAAGGGAGTTCTATGGACTATAAAGTGGGAGTAACACCACTTGTAATCCCCTAGTAAACCCGCGGAACCAAGTGGTGGTAACGGTAACCGATTTTGGTAGTTTTTTTGGCAAATTTACCTTTGAAAGGCCGCCCAACACAGAACGATGCCCATGGCGTTCTCTTCTTTTCATATAAAACCACCCCCACCCCTGACTTCCTTTCTTAATATCACGTGTAGTTGGGGTTCCTCATTTCACCTTACGCATATATGCAAGACATCATATCCTTGTGGATAACACAAGGGCTGTATTGCTCACTGCCCCACCCTTAACCCCCCACTTGAACCCCCCTTAAGCCTCCTCCCCAGACCACCAGCGCTCTGAAGCAGTTTCCACTGCCTGCATAGAAAACACAAAAACAGAAAAATACAAAAAATAAAAAAAGAAATAGCCTAAAATGCCCCTCTTTTCTCATTGCCCTTTGACCCCTCATGTCATTTCTGGACGCTGCTAAATAGGCTTGGCACTCTAGTTCCCGACTCGCTTTCCCACCTCTGTCCCCTGTCATTCACCTTCTCACGCAGGCAGCTCTCGGCAGCACAGGCCAAGGCAGTCCCAGCTGTCAATCAGCTTGAGGTGTGAACTGCGGCACGTGGACCCTATACTACATAATCTATTACAACTCACGAGACTGCTTGGGCACATCCTGAGCCCGTCAGGCAACCAAACACACATAAACAGTGCAAAGACCTGTCCAAAAACTCACTTGTTAACCATTAGTTCACTATTTCCTAAACACTTCTGACTCGTTAATATGGCGTTGAGACCCCCGACATCAGGCCTCTGTAGCCTGTTGCTCTCTAGATCGTTTGGACTACAATTCCCATCAGGCCTAGACTGCATAGACAATTCTGAGGAACCCTGGGAGCCATCATCCAAAATATCTGCAGAACCCCAGGTTATAGATCTCTGCCCTCACCCAAGCAAAAATAAGCACTACAACTGCTTCCATGCTTTACTATGTAGCCACACTGCGGTACCCTCACCCTCTTCCCCACCCTCTGCATCCATTCCTTTCACCTGCACATGCCCAGCTCTGGTGGTCGCAGGCGTGGGCCCAATCTGCTCCCCGGTTAAGCCTCTGCACCAGGACGCCAATATGATGGTAGCAGGCACAGTGTTTACCACTTAAATGACACTTCTGGCGCCTGAATGCCTGAATTGAGGCCGCACTACAGGGGGCCCTTTCAACATTTGGATGACTGGTGGCCACCAATGTGTCTCCTTTTGTCATGTACATAGAGGGCAGAGGCGAATGGCATAGCTAAGTACTACAGGGTAGAATGCTGAGAATGCATGTTGCATTAGTCATGGCAGAGCACGAACGTCCTGGCCATCTCCTGCTAAATGCAGCACGAGACAGGAATTGCATCCCTGCTCCCCCACCGTTATCGCATCAGGCCAGCTGCAAAAAGGTGACAGGAAAATGCAGACATTCTGAGAGTGCACTACCTGCATCGTACAGAAGGTGGCGGAAGAGGACTGTGGCTGGAAATGGCCTTCCTCTGATTTTTTATTACATCCCTCTCTCGCCCTGTTTTTTTTTTTCATTCTCTCGGTGTTCTCTCCTGCTCCCCGTTTCACTCTGTCTCTGTGTGACAAAATGTCTACTGCTCCGCATGAGTACAGGGATAAGTAGCGGATAAAACTCCTAGGTAGACCCACACTACAACATAACCAGCAATGACCTCAGTAATAAAAGTGAAATTGGAGGTTTAACTCTTTTCGCCTCTAATGGTACTGTGGGCCCAGGGCAGGCTATGCTTTTCGGAAGGGGTGTGAGCTGGCAACAGAAGCAGCCAAATAACAATAGTATTGTGGCACCAAAATAAAAGAATGCCCAATCAAGATTCCACACAAAATATAGGAAATGGAACTAAAAATACAAACAAGCTACTAAAAACACCAATAAGTCAGCCCTGTAAAGGAAGACACGGATCATGTAGACCTTTGGATACAAGGGAAGTCTGAGGGTGAAGGCAGGGGTAGACAGGCATAAGCCTCTGCAGTAACATTGAAGTTCAAAGTATCCATCTTCTAGAAAGGTCTTAACTTTAACTAGGACCTTAAACCAGGCCAGGGAACAGAGCCACTAGACCGCAGGGTTGTCCAACTCCGGCCCTCGAGGGCCGGAATCCTGACAGGTTTTCAGGAGAACCCTCATTTATAGTCGTGCGAAACAATTTGCATATTTAGAATCATTGTATGCAAATGTATCTCATGAATATTAATGAGGGTTATCCTAAAGACCCAGCAGGGATCTGGTCCTCGAGGCCCGGAGTTGGACAGCCCTGCACTAGAGATACCTTTCAGTCTTGATCTTTGGGCTCAACAGCATCAATCCAAGAGTCTGGGACCTTTCTTAGGCGGAGACCCGGCATCGAGTTAAGTGAACGGCCGACTGAGTCCAACACGCGGTGTCGTTCAACAGGTGGCAACAGCACTTGGGAAGAAGAACGGGCAAGCGATGCCCCGGTCGACATAGATCACAATCAGTTTGATGCGAGAACCAGAAACATTCTGTGGTCGAGTGTCTCAAAGGATAAGGTGAATCCTTCTGCCTTTCCCAGCCAGGCCGGTTGCCATAGAGCACTCGCAGACTGTTGTTTCCAGTACGCAGAGCCTTGGTACCAGTGCCTGAGCCGATAGGTAGGCCTTGCTCCTGCAGCGGGTCTCCCCAAATTGCCCCCTAGGATGGGTGAGGTTACGGAAAGGGTATGTTCCCTACTTGGAGCCTTCATCATCACCTCTGTGTGCAGGCTGTACCACAACAGTGCTATATGAACCTTCTTATGTTGTCCAATGATGATTTAACTGAAGGGAGTGAGGAGTTTACCCCCTTATAGTCAATTGGTCTCAGTGGATTCGTCCATTTCAACCTTTCTGTAAGGTTCCACTCCCAGCTGCTGTGACAAACGTCATTGCCTGTGAATGCCAGTTACATTGTACTTTGTCTGCAGCGACAGGAAGTGTGAGCAGCGCAATAAATTCCAGCTCTGTCAAAACCACTCTCTTAGCTGCTACTCCTCTCCTGGGATACACCAATTCTTCCCCTTGCATCAAACAGTCTCTGGTAATTACCACCCTGGCATGATAGGTGCTACCTTTGATGAACTGGTGGTTCCCAGCTGACCTCATGGGAGAACATCCTGTCCTCCTGGGAAGGTGGGAAGCCCTCCCAGAGAGAACAAAGAGGCATCTATTGAACACAAATGGTTTGTTTTGGTCAAAACCCAGTCCCAGACAGTGGTACACAAAAACCCTTGACAGTCCCACAGGCTACCATGTCACCCTCGATATGGCTTTACTTATTAATCAAACTGCCACCAGGCTTTGTGGGATATAGTTATAAAATATTCGAAACTGCTTGTTTACTTTGAAAGGGATTCCCAATTGTTTCCACATAAAAGGGTCAATGTTAATTTAGGGACAGGTTTGGGGTTATGTCTGCAGGTGATGAATCCTCATTATGGCACCTTCCTGAAGTAGCTACACGCGTTCTCTCCAATTTGCAAATGGCTGCCTCTTTCTCAGCAGGTTTGGTAACCCTAAATCAGGTTTAAACCTTTTGGTGATTAAATGCACTAGAGCGCTTTTGAAAGTGCCAGCCCAGTGCTGCTAAAGATTCATTTAGATCCAGCAGCCTGGTTCTCAGAACTGTACATGTAATTCTGTGCTGCCATGTTGCCAAACCCTTCTATGTGATTTGCTCGAAAAGAATCCATTGATTTTTTTGAGGGGTAGGTTTTGCCACAAATATATGTGGGGGGGAGGGGAAAGACTCCCTCCGGCATCTCCATAACCCTCCACATTAGTTCTCACCATAAACCCACCGTTCACATTTATTTGGGGCAAAATCTGTTGATTTTTTTTTTTTACTTTGGTCAATTCCGCTGCAAATAATTCTGCCACGGTCAAACAACCCAGATCCGGTCAGGGTGCCCCCTGTACAGGTGACCGCGGAACGCAAGCTGTAAATCACAATCAAGTGAAGGGGCACGGGGCCATAAGACATCAAGGAATGCAACCTGTGAAACACACTACAATCAAGGTGCATGGGGTTGTCTCGGGATGATAGCTCAGGGGCAATGTGCTCGCCTTGGAAGAAAGACAACACAGAGCAACAGGTTCGATCTCCGGGTCCGCGCTTAGAAACCTCTGGTTATTAAGCGCGTTATAAATACACAATCATATCATAGGTGACCAAGGAATGCAACAGAGGAGTGCTGTGGAGAACCTGCAGCATCAGGTACGTGCTAATTGAGCTGTGGTGAAGCAAGCAGCATAACCCGACTGCCGGGGGGTAGGGGGGAACAGTCTCCTCGGGCTATGGAATGCATTTTGAGGTTGATTTGTATGATTTGGATTAATAAGGCATCGAAACCCACAGGCATCAGGTTATAACAGGTTACTTTTGCAATTCCCACACAAGTACATTTTGCGCTATTCTGAGGGCAGGGGTGGGGTATGGTGGGAGATGATCAGGATCCATAAAAGTGTTGGGAGAAAGACAACAGGAGGATGCTGGGCCTTCCAAGAAAAGTGTGTGCTATCGATTTCTGTAGACCGTGGGATCCGCACGCATCATTCTCCGTGCCCAGCTGGTAGAAGCCCTCTGTGCCTGACTGGCATCCACACTTACCTATGGCATATTTCCTGCCACAATGTGTTACCCGTCCCATAAGCCCACTGCACCACCTTTTGCCTCAGTGTGGGTTGGGACACCTCATTCTCTCGTTGCCATCACGGTTTCTGCGCTTTAACAAGGGATCTGCCGGTTATGCGAGATACAGGTAAAGGCCAAATTGAAACTTAAAGAAAGTGGGCTGCTATCGAGCTGAGTTACCCCCCCCCCCCGCAGCCTTTCTCTATGCAAACCACTCATATAGGATTCAAACATTAATTTGGTTGGTGGGTGCTGGCATGGATTAAAGCAAGTGGCCTAGCCCAAGGCCATACATGACAAAGAAAAAGCTGGTTGAGCTAAATTCTATCAGCTCCTTATCTCCCTATGATATCAACTCCAGTCCTTGGAAACATTGTGGGAACACACCGCCAGACCACGGTTGCCCAACAACTACACTGCTTTACATAGAAGCAATCCGCGAGCATTTCTTTTCGAGCGGGATTCGCAGCATTTATTTTTGGAAAGTGATGCAAGTTACAAGTTAGAGATCCGACCAATATAAACGGATCCACTTTACCAGTCTGACTTAGAAACCCAGCCCACACTAAGAGGTGTTAGATTGGGAACTGCAGAGCATATGAGGATAATTGAGCCATGAGCGTAAGCTCGGTTGATCATTTTTCTGATGGATTGACATTCCTTGCCTATGTATTAAGACCTGATGAAGATCTCGTGGAGGTTGAAACAAGTGTCGACTTTGTGTGTTAAACTAGCAGTAAATTCTCGATCAGTGGAGAATCACCTACTTTGTTTATCCATGTTATGTTAATTAGAGCTCTATCAGTTTAAATGAGTTATCCAATTTTGGAATTTGTACCGTAGGGAGAGAAGGCGTGCATGGAATTTAGCTCAACCAGCTTTCAAATTGAAACACATGTTTGAGCTTCGTCTGCACCCCTGATAACCATGATAGAGACCCAAGCACAGGCAAGTCAGCCAATGCACCATAACTTGGCATAATGCACCAGCTCCAGCTACATAGTCTTAAGATCCACTGGATGCATCTCAATAGCTGTCTACTTGCTTGGTATTACTTGTCGCGCCACAGCTATTTAAGAGCACCTCAATCCCAACCATCGAGTGAACATTATTTCTCCAGCTCCTGGAGACATATGGCTTTGCTAGAGCGCAATATGAAAGCCAACAACTCACTCTCTTCAGGCGTTGAGTCTTATTGTATCTGAGACTGGCCTAGTGGTATTGTGGCTGACCCAATGGCACTGTGACTGGCCCACAGGTATTGTGCTGTCTCATTGGCTTTGCGAATAGCTCAGTGGTGCTGTAACTAGTCCAGTTGTATTTCGACTGGTCCAGTGGAATTGTAAATGGTTCAGTGGGACAGCGACTGGCCTAGTGGAATTGTGCCCTTCCAATGGTGTTGTGACTGGGCCAGTGGTACTGTGAATTAATTCATTTTTTATAAAGCATGTGACAGGGCTTTGCACCTGTGTTGCTCAGCGTTGTCTTGCTTATAAGAAAAACGCATTGACCCTAAGCTATCCTCCTGGCCCTGAATGGGCCAGTCATCCTGCGCCTGGCACCATGGGTCTCCGCCTGGGTCAGTGGTACTGCGACTGGCTCAGTAGTACTGTGACTGGTCCAGTGGTACTGAGACTGATCCAGCGTGACTGTCCCAGATACTGGGGCTGGCCCAGTGGCACTGTGACTGGTCCAGTGGTATTGTGACTGCCCCATTTGTACTGTGTCTGGCCCAGTGGCACTGAGAGTGATCCAGTGTGACTGTCCCAGAGAGAATGAGGTTGGCAATGGTAATGTGTCTCTCCCAGTGGTATTGTGACTGGTGCCATGGCACTGCGACTGGCCCGGTGTATTGTGACTGGCCCAGTGGTATTATTACTGGCCCAGTGGTATTGTTACTGGTCTAATGGTACTGTGACTGTCGCAGTGGTATTGTGACTGGCCTAGTGGTACTGTTGCTGACTCAATTTTACTGGGACGGGTCCAGTGCGACTGCGATTGGTCTGTGGTAATGTGACTGGCCCAGTGGAATTGTGACTGATTTGGCAATACAGTAAGTCTCTCATTGGTACTGTGACTACTCTGTTGACATAGGGAATGACCAATTGGTATTGTGACAAGGGTCCAGTGGTGCTGTGACTGGCCGAGTGATACTGCCATTTGCCAATTGGTACTGCGACTGGTCCAGTGATATTGTGACTGGCCCAGTGGTACTGTGGGTGGCCTAATAATTTTGTGACTGGCTAAGTAGTATTTTGACCGGACTGGTCATACTGTGACTAGTACAGTGGAACAGTGGCTGGCCTGGTAATATTGTGACTGGCTCCACAGTATTTTGACTGGCCTGATCGTAACGTGACTAGGCCATTGGAACTGTGGCTGGCATGGTAATATTGTGACTGGCTCAAAAAGTATTTTGACTGGCCTGATTGTACTGTGACTAGTCCACTGAAACTGTGGCTGGCCTGGTAATATTGTGAATGGCTCAGCAGTATTTTGACTAGCCTGATGGTACTGCGACTGGCCCAGTGATATTGTGACTGGTCCAGTGGTACTGGTACTGTGCCTGGCCTCATAGTATTGTGACTGGTCAGTAGTATTTTGACTGGCCTACTGGTACTGTGACTGGTCCAGTGGAACTGTGACTGGTCCGGTGGCAGTAGGTGGATTGACACTCACACCTGTTAACAGAGACTTGACATGTTTAAGTGCACCAGCAAAAATGTTGCATGTGACAAAATTCAAAGGCAACCTCATGCCTTTTGGCGCGGCATATGCGGGTTCTACTGAATTTTATTGTGTTATGGATGCTTATAATGCACTTGCAGCCCGCGGGCATCAGGGCGCAGATAACAAACAACATGTAATGGTCACATGTGGAATTATCGTCTGTCTCATCGGGTTCTTATTTTGCTAAGCATTAAAGTTTACTTGAAGAGGCAAGTCTTCGAGCTCGTCCTAAATGTTTGATAGTTCTTTTCTAACCGTAATTTAGATGGTAGTTTGTTCCACTGTTGCGCCGCACAAACAGTGAAGGATCTGCCCATGCCTGTTCTGAGCTTGTATCAAATTAAGGGGCAAAACCAACAGAGGCTTTTTTCTCACGATCGAACATGATTTGAATTTAAAGGCGACGAGGGTGTGAAACATTCTTTACATGTGTGATTAATCTGTTGATTTAGAAAATCCCAGACTAACAGTTTTTGTAAAGTTTCTTGGGAACAGCAGAATCCCCTGTACCTCTGGAGGGAGATGGAGGGCGCCTGGTCATTTAGTTATGGGTTAGGAAAGCCTTTCACATCCGGGTCACTGTTCCATATATCTAGTCTAGGTTTTCGGTGTAATGAATTACTTAATGTCCTCTTCTGGCATGGGTCACTCATCCCAATTCATCTGCCAGCTGGCCCCATGTCACAGACTAACAGAGACCAGGTTCGTACTCACAGTGCCCAGGTTAATTCTCACAGTGCCCAGGTACATACTCACAGTGCCCACATACATAATGGCCATGCCCAGCTACGTAATCAAAAGCACACATGTACTACCAGCAACCATGTGCACACTCACAGTCCCAGGTGCATACCCACAGTGCCCAAATACATAGTGATGGAACCCATATAAGTACTGTCAGCGACCAGGGGCATTCTCACAGTGCCCAGGTGCATACTCACAGTGCCCAGACGCATACTCATAGTGCCCAGGTCCATAATGAACATGCTGAGATACATAACCAAAAGCACAGATATGTACTACCTGCGACCAGGTGCACACTCACAGTGCCCAGGTACATAGTGACAACACCCAGATAGATAATGACAGAACACACATATGTACTGCCAGCAACCAGGTACATACTCACAGTCTCGGGTGCATACCCACAGTGCCCAAATACATAGTGATGGAACCCATATAAGTACTGTCAGCGACCAGGTGCATTCTCACAGTGCCCAGGTGCATTCTCACAGTGCCCAGAAGCATAGTTACTGTGTCCAGATACATAATAAAAGAGCCCATATACACAATGGCATTGCCCACACACCTAACCACAGATATATGAGCATGGAACACATATATTTACTGAAATCATCCAGGTCCATACTGACAATGCCTAGATACATGCTCACAGTGCCCCGATACACACAGTGCCCATGTACACACCGGCGATTCCCATATACATAATAATAACAGAGCATATATACATTTCGATTGTGCCCAGATACATAATCACAGTGCCAGATTCATACTAACAGTGCCCGGATACATAAAAACAGAATCCAGGTATATATTAGCAGTGCCATCATACATATCCGCAGTGCTAATACCCATAAAATGGATGCCACATATTTACAGACAGCACTCAGGCACATACAGTGTCCAGATAGATGCTCACATTGCCCTGATAAATACTCACAGTACCCAGGTACATACTGGTGCTGCCCACATACATACACACAGTGCCTAGATACATAATCACAGAACCCAGATATTTACTTGCAGTACTCACAAGCCCAGATCAATGCTCACAGTACCACAATACAAAATCACAATATTCAGGTGCATATTGATGGTGCCCAGATGTGAGGAATTCGACCATCCGCAGGGTGGGTGTGCGCTCGCCTGGGCTTTTTTGAAATTTTAAATAAAATTGAAAGATGGCAGATCAACCTCAGGAAAATGTGTGGGGCTAATCTGCACACATTTCCTATGCTCACCGCACGACATAGACATAGACCTGTGTACTCTGGGTGGACACAGCCAACAGGGGCTGTATCCCCTGTCATATGTAGTTGGAATATGACAGCCAAGAGTACATCAAGGCATCTCAGAAGGGGGAAGACAAAACCTTTATCCTGCCAGGGCCAGCCTAATTAACTATCAAAGGCTTGATGGATCCACCCTTTCCTTTTGTGTGAGCACTGCAGAATGGTGGCAGCAATTAACATAATTAGCATACTAATAGCGTATACTTCAAACAGGCCCACATGGGGCCTAGCTGCAGAGGTGAACAAAGGAGACAGGAAACCCCAACAACCTTTGAAATGCTCTATGTCAACTGGAGGCCAGCTCCCACCTCTAAGTATCAAGGTCAGTGACGTGTCATGTCTGGGACTATGTATTTACAGTAGTTACCCCTGCAAGGGGACCCCATTCAGAAGGTACGAGTATGGGGTTTTGCAGCGTTCTTGCCACATCTTCAAGGGAGACATGCGGCTTTAATCAGCAACCACAGACAGTACAATTAACTAAAAAGACCCTTTGATCCACAACAGACAGGAAGATGGGTGGGATTTAGCATTACATGTTTTCACCCCTTTACCTTTTCTGTTGCAAAGCACTCTGGTTATGACCTCATGCATACAGGAGATTGTTGGTGGGGACCCAGGATTTGTTCATAAAGGTAGGCGTAGCCTACACCAATCACTGGGGCCCATTTGGTTGAGCCCCTCTTTTGGCAGATCATCTGAAGACCTCACAAGGAGTAACAAAAATAACTATTTTGGACCCTGGCTGAAGGTACAGTCTGCCTTAGAGTTCCCGCCAGTGAATGAAGGCCATGATTTCCAAAGAGGGAAGCAATATTCCTCCCCTAAACACCTCCCAGGGAGCACAGGGAGATACTGAATCCATAGGACCCTCCAGCAGCTCCAGACTGGTACCCAGCAAACACACAGCGTGTCCTGCTAGGCTCTGCAAGCAAACTTCTCAGGTGGGAGGTGCCAGAGAGTCTCTGAACCAAACCAAGGACAAGGTTGTTGCCTGCAACAATCTCCTCAGCTTTGAGCTGCCCGTCGTAAAAAGGACACAAGCCCCGTTAAGAAGCTAGGAGGAGTGCATCGACAAGCATCAACCAGCATCCTTAAAGGACATTTTCGAGCCCCTCGAGCTGCAACTGACTGCACAGCTGACTGTTGTTACGCCATAGTCGCTCAAGCCATCCGAGACTCCTCGACCAGTGCTTCAGTCCCACCGACCAGCACTGAGACAATGATTTCTGATCCCAAGCCACCATGAAGGCCAGCCGGAGGCTGTCCGTCCAGCCTCGCTTGCCGAACTGCCTGCTGCATGATACCCAGAGCTGTCTCCCATCTTGAACACTGTTGTAGAAGCTGCAAAGCGCCCTTAAACCGACTCAACTCTGTCGACCAACAAAAACCTCTACAAACACAAGGTACATTGTGGTTCTGTCCCCCTGGTCCTTCTCCGAAGGCCCCTAGTGACATTTTATGACCCACTGCTCCCTTTGTGTTAAAACAAGTATCCTTGAACTATTGCGATTAATTACTTTACCGACTACCCTCCTGTCAGTATCCAGAGTGCATCCCTTTTCCTTCTTTGAAACTGTCGGTCCTCTGCATTCCTTTACAGAGTGAGTTGTATTTTGTAGTGTACTAGAACTGTCTGTTGTGATAATACTTAAGTAGATATTTTTATGCAACCCTGACTGGACAGTCCCTTTTATCATTGGGTAATAATTGTATTTTCGCTGTGTCTTGCAACTAACCAACGATCCACGACCTTGCGGATATAGGCCTGGCGTTCTGTCCATGTTACCAAAATTGTACAAGGAGGTTTATAATATGCTTGTGTTTCCAATCTGTTCGGATCCCTTCTGGTGGACTAGAGGGGTGGGGCTGATTGATGGTTTAGAAACCGATATTCATCCCTGGACCACTGGTACCCCGGAAGTGGATTTGTCAAACCAGATACATCATCACAGATCCACATTCATTCTCACAGTGCCCAGATACATACCGGTAGTACCCAAATACATAACCACTGTACCCAAAACCATAATCATGGAACACTCTATTTATCAACAGTTCTCAAGTTCATACTCACAGCCCTAGATACAGCCCCTGCACATGCTTGTGGTACCCATGTACATACTGGTGGTGACCAGACACATACCAGCAGTGCCCAGGTACATACTGACATTGCCAATATACAAAATCAATGTGCCACAAACAAACTAGATACACAACGTGAATGCCCACATACATACCCGCAGTGCACTGATCGATAATCATGCAGCATGGATATTTGTTTCAGAGTGCCCAGGTTCATACTCACAGTGCCATATACAGACTCACAGTGACTAGTTACATCCCGTCAGTGCCCACGTACATACCCGCAGTGCACAGATCCGTAATCATGGAGCATGGATACTTGTTCACAGTGCCCAGGTTCATACTCACAGTGCCAGATACAGACTCACAGTGTCTAATAGATGCCGTCAGTGCCCACGTACATACCCGCAGTGCACAGATCCTTAAAACTGAACACAGATATTTACTGACCGTGCCCAGGTACATACTCAAAGCATCCGGAAATTATGCCAACATAAGGGGCATAACGTTAATGAAAGGCGTAAAAGCCATTTTTTACCTTCCATTAACGTGACACACGATTTTTATCCATTTATATGGTGGAGAGGAGGGCTGGAATGCAACGTACGTTTCCGCCACCTCCCTTCCTCTCCGCCATACAAATGCTCCTGCATTTGCACCCTCGTGGATGTTCATGCCAGTGCAAATGCCAGGGATCCCTATGGGGTCCATTGTTTTTTATTTATTTATTTGTATCGTTCTTTGGTTTATAATAGAAACCTGTCGCAATTACTCAAGCCACAACAATCCATAAAATATAAATGATCACAATACTAATTTTACATACAATTAATAACCACTTACCAGTTGGATCCTAATTCACGACACGGTGCACTACAATAAGGAATTCTACAATGAATGATATAAAATTGATTTAACAAAAGCTAAAACTGCTAAACATAATGAAATCTGCCGAGCTCCAAGAATTCTTCCCCACAAATCTTCTGTGTGCAGACGCTCCTCATTATAGGAAAACTTTTATAACTACTCGTTCCGGTTCAGAGTATCAATATCACTTTGACAAAATCGACGCAGTCTCTCTTCTCTAGGGATATTTTTCCTAGCACCAATTATTCATTTGTAGGCAATAGGTTCAGCTTTAAATGAATAACATCCTTTCTACAGCTTAATAAAAACAAGGACATTTCATGAAGAGGTTTAACTTCCATCCACGAGCGATAAAACAGATGGCATTTTATACGATGTTCCCCATTGTTAATCCAGTCCTGTGTACATCACTTCCATTCTACTTTCCCCGGAGTTAATACTGACTCTTCTATGCTTGTATCAAGAGCAGTTGCTTTGTTCGAACAGTACTCCACCCACTGATCCAACGCCGGCACAATTTGCTTAAATACAGGGCATGCAGATCATTAAATAAACAGTTTGAAGGAGGAGAAAGAAACGTATAAAATAGGTCCAGCCTATCACGTTCTCAGGGATCCATTGGACAGCAACGTGCTATGACGGGCTCTGGCCCCGGTATGCATGCTCAAGGTGAGTGATGATGTCAGCGTGGAACCCTGTGTGACTGAGAAGAATGTTGTGTTGGTTGGAGTTCTGACCCAGGCAGTTGATATAGATGTAGCCTGGGTGGTGGGTGGGAGCCAGTAGGCTCCCCCATGATCACCATAGCTCCTTGATCCTGGATACTGATGAAACCTGATGTAACCTGATGACAAATAAACTACATATGAAGTAACCTCCCTGCTCTGCAGCTTCATTCTTAATATACAACGTGCTTCGAAGAGTATATACTCACAATGAACGTGTACATAACCAGTGCCCAGATAAATACTCTCAGGGCCCAGATCCACACGCACAGAGACTGAAAGATGCTCACAAGACTCAGAAACCTAATCAAAGCTCCCCAAACATTCTCAGAGGGTCCAGACACTTACTGACAGCTCCCGGGCACATGCTTTGAGAACCCAGATAGATAATAAGCTTTCGCAGATAGATCCTCCCACCCATGGCATGCTCACTGTGCCCAGACAGCTGCTTACAGTGCCCAGATGATAATCACAGTGCCCAGGTACATACTCACAGAGCAAACAAGCAGAGCCACTTGGCCCATATACATAATCGCAATGCCCAGACGTAGTGTTCAGGTGTTTACTCCTACATACTCAGAGTCCCCAGATAAATACACAGAGCATTGATAGGCTCTCTGAGTACAGGGATACATACTCACAGAGCTGATATACATAATCACAGTGTTGACATACGTACTCACTGAGACTAAACATACTACCAGTGCTCCACTCAGAGAGCCCAGATACAAACTCACAGAACCCAAATCGAAGGAATCTTAATCATACGCTGAAGAGACTACTTAAAACCTCTCGTTTTCAGAAGCCCTAGGATACCAAACCTTCACATCACAACAAAGTGGATGATTAATTGTTTTCTTATAACGCGCCTGATACCATACCTGAGTTCGGTTTCAATCTGCACGGTCTTGCTTCCAAGACCAGCGCGTTGCCCCGGTGCTACCCTCCGAGGCTTAATAACTCATAAGCACTCTCAAAATGAGCTTCTTTTCGACATCTAGCACATCAGTAAGTACCTGTGATAACAGATGGCAATGAATTCTTTCATACATTACTTTGAGTGGATCCAGTTCTAGCTACCTTCACATGGTATCTCCATAGCTGGCAACATGATCCATTAGGATCTGTAGGTGCTTATCCAGGACAGGTTTTTTCTTCTTCATTCTAGGACATGTGGTTCACTTTTGCCATTGTATAACTCACACTACAAGTCCCAGAATTCCAACAAAAACCTGGACTGGATTAGCTCCTACAGATTGGAATGGGTCATGTTGGCAACTATGCATCTCTCCACCCCTCTAGCGCCTAATGGGGTAGGTAGGGGTCTGAGCTAGGGAGAAAACCAACAGTGCACTTAACATTAAGCAGTGCAGGAGGCGCGGAACACCCACCTCGCCACCTCATCTTGTTATTCGTACCCCTACCCACTAGGGTTTCTTGAATGGCCTACCTCCCCAGCCTGCCCCCACACTCACCTTGGACTCCATCTGCCTCAAAGCACCACACCTCTAGACGCTTATTATACTCATGCGATGAAAACCCCCTCCAGATCCGCGGAACCGGCTGCTGCTTCAAGGAGCGCAGGCGCTACATGGTCCAAGGATCCAACTACTGATCGGACTCCTATGGCTGGATCAAAAGCACCGAAGCCAGTCACCTCACCTTCAGAACCCCAAACTCAGATTTTTATCAGCACTACATGCACTTACGACTTCTACCCAGAGAGGGCCTACTGGTGAATCAGATGATTGAGGCAGAGTTATATTCAATCATATGTTCATTCTGACCTTGGTGCTCAACCCACTGTGCTATCATAGAGATACCCCTCTAGGAACAAAAGCAGCAAATGTAGCTCTACATCCACGAGTGGACTAGGAACCAAAAGAGGCCCTGGATTTTCAATTGGGGCTATCAGGTCGCCCTTGCACCTAATTGCAAGCCAGAACTATTGCACTAGAGCACAGCTAGGGAGAAATATCATACGAGGGCCACAGGTGTTGTTTGGTTATTTGTCCACCCACTGACTGTCTATGGTCATCCAAATCCCTATGGTCATTCCCACCCAGTTCCTTCCCACCCCTAACCCCTGCCTCCTCATGGGAACTCTTTGAGCTCGCTTTAATCAAGCCATACCATCTAACTTTGCACTTGAAGTGCCTGCCAGTGTTTTATGCAAAGCAATCTCTGAGAGTTAAGGACTTAATTGGAGATGTAAAAATGCGACGGGTGTAATAAAAATGTCTCAACCAGGTCTGCCTTCAGCCACTCCATTTATAAGCACCATGCATGTCCTTCACTGAAGTCCTGTTAAAAACAACCGTTTTGGCTTGGGTATAAAAATGGGTATTTGCCAGGCACTGCTATTAAATGCACATGCACTGCTACTATGTTGCAGCTGCTACCATCAATGACCACTTAATACCACTACAGCAGTGCCTGGCAAGTGCCTTTCCCATGCCTACACAAATGCCCAAAATGATGGCATTGCCAATGCTTGTTTTTCAAAGCCCCATATTTTACAGTATAAACAAAAATAATCTTTTTATTGTCCAGGGAAATCTCCGGACTTCACTGAAGGGCGTTCCGCCACTGTCCCATCCTGTCGGGGAGAGAATATAAGGCAGGTATACTCAGTGCTTTAAGCGGGCTGGGGGCAGCCGGGGACAGACCCCGGCAGTCTCCCAAAAGTGGGGCTGAGCCGGGGCCCTAGCGGGCCCCCCGGTCCCACAACAACATTGGCAAGACACATTATCCTGCCTCGGCCGCAACCACTACAGGAGATGCGCCCGCCATTTTTGAGTCAGGCAAACTGACATGAGTGCCAGCCAGCCACAGCTGTGGCTGGATGGCACTTCTGTCAGTCACTGTAACTTCCTCTTGTGACCCCTCACACGAGGGGTCACAAGAGGAAGCTACTGTCCTTTCGTTTCCCCTCCCCTACCCAGGTCACTGAGACGTCTTTGACCCTCGACAAACCTGGGGACTCCATGCTAATTTCTATGTTTATAAAAGATGGCTTGAAAAGTACACAATTCAAGTACACAGCTGCCCTATGCATCCTGGAGCCATGGGAGCGCGCGCAGTGCTTACTAGTGATAGATGGCCTTACAGTCCTTGGAAGGCAGATTACTTCATTTCTGTGTTCCACATCCTTGCGGGCCGCCGCTTATCAGAAGACAGCTAATGTGATTTATGAGCTATTTATGAGCGGTTGATCTTGGGAGTTAGGCGGGAGCTAATCTCTTGCCTTTTCTCTTCACAGAACAATTACTCTCACTGGACCACAAGTACTAGAGAAACAAATGACGGTGTCTGGCAGATGTGTGTCTACAAGGGCCCGGGAACAAATGACGGTGTCTGGCAGATGTGTGTCTGCAAGGGCCCGGGAAACAAATGACGGTGTCTGGCAGATGAGTTTCTGCAAAGCCCAGGGTGGAATTTGGCACTCGCCCGTTTCAGAGTTGCTGTGCATCAGTTGAAAGCCCCCAGAACGGGCTCTTGGGTCATGATGAAAGGACTGCATATGGTGTGTGGAGAGGAGACAACTTATAAAACAAGCATTGGCAAGGCCAACATTTTGGGCTTTTGAGTAGGCATGGGAAAGGCACTTGTCGAATAATATACACCACACAAACTGTTGCCTTGCCAATGCTTGTTTTTTTTAATGGGACTTCAGTAAAGGACACGCATGGTGCTTGTAAATCGAGTGGCTGCAGGCAGATCTGGTTAAGACATTTTTATTACATCAGTAGTTTTTTTTTTAACAATATCTTTATTGGCATTTAACAAATTTAGGTACAAACTTCATGCAGTTAAATGCAGTAGAGGTTAGGCATAATTCTTGGTATTCTGTTCGTGTTGTCACACTAATGTTCCGGTAGAGGCAGAGGTAGAGGCAGAGGTAGAGGGGGCGCGGAAGGTGCTGGAATCCGCTGCTTGATTTTGCGGCCCACACATACTCCCCACCCCTGTCCTGCTTAGACCCGAATCTCAAGTAACAGAAACAAACCCTGTAACAACCCCCCCTTAAACTAAGGGCTGCTCCCTCAAGGTTCTTTTTGTCCGGCACGCCTGAAATTGTGCAGCATGTTGGGTGTCTAGGCCTTTCAGACATTAACTCTGAGAAGACATGTGTTTACCCCCTTTGTCCCCACAGGCCATCCCCACCTCGTCTGGGCCCCCATGATGTTCCCTTGTGCCCCCCATCCTTCTCGCACACAGGTGTTGCTTGTTTTGCTTGACTCTTCTACCCTGCTCCCCTCCTCCAGCCTACTGCTGCAGGAGTCTGTCCTGATACATTCTGATTTCACCATCACCGTCTTGTGGCCAATGCTGGATTTGACTTTTATGGACTTCACTGATTCACGGTGCGTCACCCTTTCTCAACTCTCATGCTGGACTTCCTTTGCATCTTGTACTCATGGTGGCCCCGAATCATGCTGTTCCCATCTTCATCTTGTATCCTGGCTTGCAACATTATGTGTTACTACTGACTTCTGCAATTGTATTCACTCTCCCCTCTTGCTTCTCCACTCTTTTTGACTGCTTACTCTCTGTTCTCTCCTCCTCTCCCTTTCTCCCTTTTCCTATCTCCTCCCCTTACTTTCTTCTGTGCACTTACTCTATCAGAATTGTCACTGGACCTAGTGTGATAGCAACCTCGTCTGTCTCCTCCCCCCTCCCCTTACTCGTTTTTGTTCCCCCCCTCTCCTCTCCAGCACTATCTGAAATGTCGTCAGGCCTAGTAAGATAGCCACTTGTTTTGTTCATCCCCTATCTTTCTGCACCCCTCTCCCTCACCTTTTGTTTTTCTCCAGCTCTACCAGAAATGTCGTCAGGTATAGTACGGTAGTCGCCTGTCTGTTTCCATTTCCTTCCCACTCTCCCCCTCTCTTCCTTATCTATGTCTTAGCTCTTGCACTATCTGAAATGTTGTCAAGCCGAGTACGATAGTTAATTTCACATCCTTACTGTTAATGGCCTGTAAGAATGTCGTAATTTCCCTTGTTCCCTCACTTGCCTTGAAGCGCTTTGAAACACATTGTATATGGGCGCTATATAAATAAACTATCATATCATATGACTACTTTGAAAAAGCACTGGCAGGCACTTGAAGTGCAAAGTTTGATGCTAAGGCTTGATTAAAGCAATTTCAAAGAGTTCCCATGAAGACGTGTTTTGAACGGGGTTGGGAGGGCAGGAACTGGGTGAGAATGGCCACAGGGATTAGCATGTCAATGGGTGGGAAAATAACGAAACAACACCTGCAGACTTTGTGTCCCTTCTCATATGCCATTTCTCCCGATCTGTACTCTAATGCAGTAGTTTTAGCTAACAGCCCAAATTAAAAGGGGGAGGAGGGGCATGGATGAACCTTTTGACACAACCTTTGACCCGGCTAATGTCAAGGGAAGTGACATCAGAGGAAGTTACATCCCAAGCCCATGCCTGTGGTTGACGCAGTGGCCAGACCTTACGTTTTAGCGACAGTCTGCATTGCATCAAAACTAAAAAAAATGGATAAAAGATTTTACACTAATCATAATCACTAGCATTGCTTTGGGCAGGGGCACAACGAAACCTACATTTTGGGGGGCTAACTAGTGATGGGAGGGACCACTTCCTAAACAAGGTGTGGCAAACTTGGAAGCTCCGCCTCCTCTGTTCAACCCCAAGGGTTGTCTGACATCGGGCCCAAGTATCAAATGGTAACAGCCCAGCATTGCACATAGCCGCACACGCAATTACACATTCATTCACGTAAACATCTCATTCACCATATACTCACTCATTTACGTGCGCACCCAGCCCCCATACATCATACACTCATTCACACACACACTCACTCATTCATTAGAGGTGAAGGAGCCAGAGATTTCATGGGTAGGGCCAAGCCAGGCTCACGCCTGGGGGTTAGGCCTGGCTGTAGGAGTCCACCATCGGCCAAGCTCGGGAAATGGCTGCACAAAACTGTATCTGCATAGTGATGTACATACAGCAGATTTGCATTTCTATAAATGTGTACTGACGTTGGTACCCATGTATCTACCTCGGAATGGTGAAAGGCTGAGTTAGTCTTGCCGGGATGAGAACCTGCAACCTGTATATCACACACAGATCGCACCAGCGAGCGCTCAACACGCTGAGCTATCTTACCCGTTATGGTATTGAATTAGGACACTCCCTGTTATTCTTTAGTTCATTAATAAACTGATGGTGACCTTAACTGTTACTAAATTCGTTTGCAAGACATGTGTTTTGTGCCCTCCACTGCATTTTCATGGACAATGTTAATGAATCCGTAGTACCTGCACAATGTGGGATGGGGCAGCAATTCACAGACATTCAGAGATGGAAGTGTAGTATAAACCATTGGTGCTATACCACTAGTTCTTTTAATTTTTACAGAGGGTACCTTTAGTTCAAAGGCTCAAGTAATGCGTCCTGAGTGATGTATCTTATATCGAATCGGCTCAGGCCGGACATTCAAGCACTGCCAGTTTCCCAGAACTCAGCTAGGCTCTGCTGGTCGTTAAGGTGCTGAGGTTGCAAACACATTTCTTTCATCAGTGGCAGTCAGAGCCTTTCATATGCATGATGGAACATTTCCAACTCCGAGCTCGCAAAGCACCAGCTACCTTGCAAATCTGTGCTAGTTAAAGTGAGCGATACAAAGCACCCTTTTGAAAATGTGTTTATATCCAAGATGTCTCTACTCTCTTGATATGCAAACCAATGAAGTTGTTTCAAGTCACTAATTAAAGGTTTTTAACATGAATAACATAAGAGAAAAGGACAGACTGGTCCGCGGCATCACAGCAGCACAGTGCAGCCATGGTAAAAAGACTGCGCTGAGAGAGGTTAACAGCTGTTGGATGCAGGAAGCCAGGAGAGTGGTGAAGGACGTGCCCTGCCGGGCAGGGTAAGTTTGGTTCAGGCGGCTGAAAGAAAGGGAGGCGCGAGCATGTTTTCTTGTCTTTTTTTTGTTTTAAATAGGTGTGGGCGAGCTCCCGGTGGGGCTTGTGACTGGCCCCTGCTTTGGACAGGTGGGGCCCAGCTCGATCATTCAGACCTACATTACATACACACTCCTTGCCAACATGCATACATTATGAGTTAAAACACAACACACTTTAACACTGCTACTTTCAGAAAAGGCTTCCCTCACGTCTCTGCCTAACAAAAAGCAAGTGCACGCACCCGCCCCCTCCCCTCGGATGTGAAAGAACATATAACCCCGTTATATGTTTGCTCGCATCCGCAGGGAGGGGGCTGATGTGTGCATTTGATTTTTGTTAGGCAGAGCGGTGAAGGAAGCCTTTCTTGAAACTAGCAGCTTTAAAGTTTTGCTGGTTTTGTGCAAAGTCATTTATTTATCTGCGCGAACGCAGTAACACTTTAAAGTCGCTGGTTTCAGAAAAGGCTTCTTTCCCATCTCTGACTAACACAAAACTATTTCACGCAACACCATTGAGCTAAACGGGCTTCGGAGGGGAGCGGAGGGGTGGGGGGTGGGGAGGGCTGAAGAGCGATTAGCTCAATGGCATTGCGTGCCTGGCTTTGGGCAACCTTATATACCACATATTAGTGACAAGACCAAGACTGGTTTGTACTGGCTGGTCCACTTCTGTAATGGTGCAGACAGTGGTGAAAAACCGACGGTGAGGCAAGCTGCGCAGAAAATGGTAGCGGCCAGGATTAATTCAAAGCCTTGCATCCTAAAGGCCCCCAAAATGAAAGCAGGTGTACTATAAAAAAGTGATATTACATTGTGTTACTTTTTGAGTTTATTCTGCTTTCCCCTACAGAATTACATTTCTTAATAATCAACCCTTTTTCTACCAATCCTCAAGAAGGTAAACCCACAGGATAGATCATTTGAATCTAATGTGTAAGGTACTTCGTTTGGTTAATGCACCTGCTGCAGTGACCCTGCTGTGCCCAGCAGGGTCAGCCCCGTCGGGCACATGGCTCTGGGAAGGCAAACCATAGTGTGCCAGTCTGGAAACAACGGTACACTTATAATGAAGCCCAATGTGTCTGATTGACATAGAAGATGTGAATACAAGTTGCATCCCCACAAAAATGCGAAATCATACAGTAAGTTACATCAACTGGTGTGTTATATATGGTCTCTCGTGTTGAGGATAGAATGTTGGGTGTGAGACTGAAAGAGTGTTGCTGTGAGTGTTCATGCGAGTGTCCCGTCCTAACATTCTGTGTGTGTCCGTGGCAGCAGTTAGATCTGACCGACATGGTTTGGTGCGCTCTACCAATGACCAACCAACCAACCAACCAACCAACCAACCAACCAAACAAATAAATAAATAAATGGGTACTGATGCCGTCTTCTGGCTCTTCAAATGTCTGCCTCTCTTCCCTCCACTCAATCCTAAACATGTATACCTAGTCTGAAAATAAAATTGCCTACCTCTGCAAGCTGTCTCTGCTTCATACATCTTTCCAGTCTCAGTTATTACATGATGGTCTCAGCTCTAGAAACGGGGTGTTGTTTGTAACACGGTCTGTTTGTTTAGAGAAGTTGGAATTGCATACAATGGTGCTCTGCACATAACTGAGCGGCAGAACAAATAATTGACACTGTTTTCATTTCACCATAAACCTGTTTTTCGAACAAGGGCCCCTAAATCCATAAAACATGAGAACAGGGCAAAGAGTTTCCTCTGCCACCTATGTGTGGCTTGTAAATATAAGTTTAATTTTAATGTATGATCAATTGCAGTCCTGGGAATGCTCTAGATGCTGTGTGCTACACCGAATGTGTCCTGCATGTTTCCATGCCAACCTTAAACAAACAGGCTTCACATAGGGGTCATGGCAATAATCCCCACCCAATACCCAGAAATGAAATGTTTCAGGAAATCAGCAAATTCAAGCAGGAACCACACTAGGAAAGGCACATTTCTTGAGAGAAATTGTAATATTGTGTTCTAAGAAAACAAAGCACACTACAAATGATGTGACTCAATCTATGCCTTCTTTCAATTTACATACATCACACACAAACGTTTTAAAAAATTACCCTTATTTTAATGTGTTCAGACTTAACACACCAACATTTTTTAAATTTGTTTTGTAGAACGTCACATGTTCCTCACATCATGAATAAAAACCAGGTAACCTTTTCACGCATTAACCTTGGTTATGATTAGCTAGTCTTCAGAGTACATTTGCAAAACGGTAAGCCATTTTTTTAACCTGCTAAATTGCATTCTGGTATTTGTAGTCTTCCATTCATGCTAAGGGAAAATAATGCTTCATTTGTAAATGTTTTAGTATAAATTATTTCTAGAAAGATTTATATATTTGTGCAAGTACTTTTAATTAGGATGTGTGTGCTTTTCAAGCCATTGTTTCAGAAATGAGTATTGCTGAAAGCCAAGAGGGGAAATGATAAGAGGGTACGTGACTCGTGAAGATTTGCCCGGGATGTCGGAAGAGAGGTTGCAGTCCTGGATACCGGGGAAGTTACTTGCCCTGGTCCGGTGCTCATTTTCAAGGCACAAGCTTAGGATATATGTGAGTGGACAGCGTCTGTTCACGTGTTTCAGACGGCGGGCGCCATCCCCCTTGGGCATTTTTGAGGTCAGCATTAACAAAAAACGTTTTAAAAGTTTGTTTGCTCAAGTATTTGCCCACTAGCCAGTGGCTGGTGGAGAGTGCCCATTTTGAGCACTGCCCTAGGTATTCATGTTCCTCACTACAGATTGTTGGGTTTAGAAGATGAACACATGTTATACTTTTCTAGAGTAGTTAGTGCTAAATGTTCTGTTTAGGGGTATTTTTCGGGCGTTGATTTACTTTTTGAAAGTGAAAGTCCAATGCTCATTTTTCTTGTACACTTACTTCTAAAGCAAAAGGTCAACTGAATATTAATTTATTTTTTACATGTATAAAGCGCACTAAGCCCGGGGGCATCAAGGCACTGTTACAAGATAAGTTACATGTAGTGTAACTTATCTTGTAACAGCATAAGTTACATGTAAGACACAATGACGCATGTGATATCAAAGTAGTGCATTCCAGATAATAAGGCTGCCAGTGTCTTACATTTTCACATTTCACTTTAAGATAAGTTCACTTACTGTGGTATTTCATTGGGCCCCCACTTTTGTTTGGGACTTGAGCCTTGTGGATTGTGTTAACGTTGGAAGACTTGTGAAATTGTCTACTCTCTGCATTGATTCAATCGCACTATAAGGCCCAATCCATGCCCTCACATCCGTGGAATAACAGTAGAAAGGAAAGGAATGAAGGGTCTTTGACATCATACTCCACAATAATGCATCTCCCCATTATCCAAATACTGTACAAATCAATTTTATTAACAAAAGTCTTAAAATGGTTCTTTGAAATCAATTATCCACAATGATAAGTCCATTAAAATAGGTTTGTAAGTGAATGCACGCCAGCTCACACATCTCAACTTTCATTCCAATGTTCATACAACAACCAAGTTATTTACAATAGAAAGGTCAAAGATTAATGCTACAGTAATATAGTAATGTATACAGTAGAACAAGAAATGTTTTAATACTTTATGAAAAACGGCTGTGCAAAACAATCAAATGGTCTGCTTAGTTTGTCACAAAGTATATCTTACACAAATGCTGTATCAAAATAACCCTCTAGAATCAGCTGGGTAACACAATCAAATAAACTGCTGAATTCTTCTGCAGCCTTGACACAAAGTATATCTTATACAATTACTGTGTTGATATAACAAAACATACACATGTTTCTGTCCTCTATTGCTCTATTGCTGGACATTCTTCAGGTGTAAAAACAAACACAGTCAATAAACGTGTTCCTAAAAGTAATTGGCTAGTAGATTATAATGTGATGTTCTCCGGGGTATGCGCACCAAACACAGCCACGCATTCGACCTGTTCACTCCAGTGTTACTGCATGTCAATCCTGGTAAAATCAAAGGTTACTCCATGTTGTGATATTCTGTGATTTATACAGAAGAACTCATATGTTCATGGGTATTCCTGTTGTAAATCCTGTAAGGGGGTCCTGATTGTGTAACAAGTCCTGAAGTTTATGCCAGGAAAACTTCCAATTGGTGATTATGATGTGATATGCATTTCCAATCAGCTGTAATTCACAGAATCCTCCCATACATTGAAAAGTAACAGCAGTAATCATCCCCCTTGAAACGGACACTCTTTTCCACCGTGCTACTTTGCATTATTGTGGAATATGATGTCAAAGACTCTTTATTCCTTTTTTTATTTACTATTATTATTGAGGTTTCCAGAGGGTAGGAATAGGATTTGGACCACACCACTGATCATTGACTGCAGTACCCGACTTTGGCTCGGGCCTTCAACAGGTAAGTCTGCTGGGACCGGCAACCTATGTTTTCCCATGACTGTGTTTATTTTGTAGTGCATTTAACTTCATTTTGGCAAGCCTTTTGCCTTTCTGGTATTTCCCTGCACGTGCTTTCCTATCTGGCCATGTCCCCTCCTCCCTCCGAGTCTGTGACTGGTCTTGCAGCCCCCTGCACATCCAACAAGACTCTCTTCCACCTCGTTAATTGTTTCGTGAAGCCACTTTAGTTTCGGACTTTGAACGGGTAACTCTGCTGGGCCTGTAACCCATTTTTCTTGATTGCATTTAGGAACATCACTTCAACCCCTCCACCCCCCCCACGCAACAAGCCACTCTGCATGGCATCACCTCCTGCCACATTGCATCACATTGCACTGACGATACTGAGACCACATAAACCAGACACATCTAATAGGCCAAACCGGGAGACAATAAAACCACACGTACCTGAATCGTCTTGATGAGCTCTCATTTGGACTTGCACCCACAAGGGTATAGAGAGGATCTCACAACATGCTAACTCTATTACACAATGAATATAAATTGCCAAAACTACCCAACTAAATGTTACCCATGTTATCGACGGTGGAAAGAAGGGAGGTAGAAGTGACCCTTTGAGAAGTCAAACATGTGCATCCAGGCTCCACACAGATCTCCGGAGAGCTCCATAGACCTGAACCACGCCCCATGGGATGAACTGCTAAATGTAGACAAACCTCTGTCCATCCTTTCTCATCAACTTCCTGGGACGTCAATTAACCAAAATGCCAGGTGTAGCCTTAGTGACTTCACCTACCTGATGACCTTACGGGAGAGTACATCACTTTCTCTTTGATCTCAATGAAATCACAGGAGGTCATGTCATGTCATGTGACCTTTGTCAATAACATCACAGGAATTTGCATCACAGATATATACAAACACCCACAGTAAGGATAAATTAATAAAACAAGAAATAGTTACTAAAGCAGACAATAGCTCCTTTAATTCCCAACCTTACAATGGCACTGCCTTGATATACCAAAAGTGCAGACCCGATACGCCCGAGGCATACTCAGCAGACCCAAAAAAGTTAGGTGCACTTCTTTTACATCCCAGTACAGGATAGGTACTGTCATTTTATACCCGTCATATCTTCACATGCCTGGTGTAGTCATCATATGCAAGCTAAAGTTTCCCATGCCCAACCGTGAAAGCGGGCCCTGCTGCTACGTCCCTCGGCCTGCCTCAGGTGAGTACTCCCCCATCCATTTCGACCTTTGCCCCCCTTTTCTCTCTGTCTCTCTCATTCTATTTCCCTGTCTTCTACCCTGCTTCCTGGCCCAATTGGCAGCCTAGATCCTTATTAGTACAGCCACCCATGACAGCCTTCTGCCCGGGCAGCCCTTTCTACTAAGGGCCCAGAGGCAAAGGGCAGCTCCCAAAGAAGCAGCTCCAGTCCGTGTTTGCCAGTGTTCACCTGTGAAGCCTGCAGCCTTCAACCAGCAGTGACTGATAAAGTAAGAGTGGTCTGGGTGAGGAATGCAGCAATCACTGTATTCCGGAAAGCCGTACTGCCCCTCTCAGCTTCTTAACATAGCCTACCAAGATCTGCTAGATAGTAATTCATAGTCCTATCACCGCTGCACTCCAACCGTTAAGTACCATTTCATTAACTCTTGGGCTCCCATTTTAGGCGCTCTTTGCAAATCTAGGTGTTTCTGCATTTACTGTTGTGCCCCCATTTTAGGCGTTTCTTCCTCTATCTAGTATCCCAAATCTAGATGTTATGTATTTATTGTTGTGACCACCTTTTAGATGTTTCTCCCTCTACTGAGGTACCCCAAATCTAGGTGCTAATGTATTTACAATTGTGCCCCCATTTTAGATGTTTCTCCCTCTACCTACCGAAGTACCTCAAATCTAGGTGTTACTGCATTTGCTGTTGTGTCCCCATTTCAGACCTTTCTCCTTCTACCTAGCTATCTCAAATCTAGGTGTTTCTGCATTTACTGTTGAGCCCCCATTTTAGCCGTCGCTCCCTATTGGGTGTTTCTCCCTCTATTCAAGTAACCAAAATCTAGGTGATAAATGTGCCTCGCCCTCTAACCCACAGATGATCGTAGATCACTCCCCCATCCCTCTGGGCCCCTCTCACACTGCTCAAGCTCCCAATCTAGGTAGACCACAACTGGCGAGACCATTCAATCGCGTTGGTCCTAGAAAAACGACATTGAAGATGAACTCCTTCCGAGTTTAGGGTATGTATGCCTTGCACCACGTCTGTGGACACAGGCCGTGAGCTCGGCCACCCATGCTTGTGCTTTGAAGTGCAGATGTGGTAGTGCAGTTATAGTCTGGTGGCTCGCATGGCCATCTGCACTGGGGCCCCTGATGTGCCTCCACACCTCCACCACTGGTGTGAGAAACAACCTGCAAAGTTTTGGTCTAGATGGGCACAAGTAGAGTCTCTGGCACTGGCACTCTGCCCTACCACCAACAGCACTTGCCCACGTGCCTGGCCTCCAGGCGGCTTGCTGGAGATTAGCCAGCCTAGCTGAGTCCTAACCGGCCAAATGTACACACGCATCTTATAAATTAATTCTTGGAATCTCCCACACATGGACTGCGGTCACTGGGGGACTTCCTGCCACAGGGTGCATTGGGGCCATAAAAATGGGGGCACTGTGTAAATGATGAATAAAATACAATTATACATTCTAGAAGAAAACGTCCTACGCTATGACTAGGCCTGCTGTGTGTACACTGTCCTACGCTTTCAGGCCAGGAGACACCTACCTCCATCTATCTGGAACCATTACCCTAGACTTTAAACTTGAATCCTAGAAGCACTTATGCACCAACGCCATGATTCAGTTGGATCATTGCCTTCCTCCACCAGGAATACACTATGCTCTGAGGCCAAGAGATATCCATCTCCAATTATCTGTATTGATTATGCTAGACCTGTAACCCAAGCACTAATAGCACTTATGTACCAATGCCGAGACTGAGGATGATCATTGCCTCCTCCAGATATGCACTACGTTATCAGTCCAGGAGATGCCTATTCCTTGCTAATCTTACTTATCTGGCAATCTTTTGTGCAGAACTACAAACCGAGGGCCTACTAGCACGTATATCTTTTCTAATACTACTTATCTGGGAATTGTATTGAGCAGAGCTACATATCGAGGGCCTACTAGCACTTATATCTTTTCTAATGCTACTTATCTGGGAATTGTATTGAGCAGAGCTACATACCGAGGGCCTTCTCGCACCTATATTGAAACAATATGATGTGGGCCAGATCTGGTTGTCCTCGTCCAAGAGACATGATTGTTCTGGGATCATCTGAGGCTTAATCTGATCCATCTGGGAATTGATCCTGGAACTCCTATCACGTGGGGCGCAGTAACTCTTGTATTTTCATGCTTTATTGGGCTTGCTCTTTGTCTCTTGCTGTCATTCACCACACTCTCCTATCAGATAAGCGCTTGAGTGTTCTAGCACACCCAGTTCTCGCAAGGGACTTTGATGTGGTGTAATTTCTCATATTCGAAACCATGAAGTAGGATGAGAATACCTGTCCACCCACTGTAAACAATTACCCGGGACCCGAAAAATGTGGATGCAATAGCACTTATTCTCTAACTTTAGGTCCACCCTCAAGGGAATGCTCTCTAGAAATCAGGCAATGAAACTGGTGAGGCAAGTACCTGCAAGGGACATCTCAATGTGTTGTACGTAACTGTGTTAGTCAGTCACAGCACAAACAACAAGGCCTGGCTAGATGCTGGAACTTCAGGTACACTGAGTACCAGCCACCATATCTAGGATGAACTCGTACGTGTGTTCATACAAAACTTGATGCAACCGCACACTGAAAAGGTGCCACCAACAAGCAATTGCAGATACTGCAAGACATAGGGATGACCATAGACGCTGATGCTGGACCGGATTCACAATCGCCACCAATAGTTTCTAGGATGTAGTGTTAGGACCGATAAAACTGAACTAGATGCAGCGGTACTCCAATAACCAATTGCAGACCCAAGAAGACACGGGGATGAGCTTAGCCTAATAGCTGAACCCCAAAGGGAGATACTGTCCCCTTCACAGGTACTGGTAGGCCATCAGGAACAGGGTCTCCCTCCAATCCACACAGACACTCAAACACACCAATATGCTAACTCTCTCCTCTGCACCGCCAAACAATAGAATGCAGCTATACACCTCGATTAATTCGGCCTAGCTGCACACATACTTATGTACCTCCATGATCAACTCAATAGTCTTTAGAACGCAGCTATGCTCCGCGTAAAACAGCCTAGCTAAACACATTATCCCATTCACGAACTGCATCACCGCCAGAATGTAGCTACCCAAGTCCAATTGGCCTTGCTGCACACATTCTACTGATCTCACACAGCCACCGCACCACGCCTAGCACTAGAATGCAGCTATACACCACTTAATCCGCCGTGACTGCACTCATACTGAATGCACCCAAGCACTACTACTACACTAGTCTCTCCACTGACATAGACTACGGTCCCTGGGGACGTTCAACCGACAGCGCTTTGGAATCATACTAATGGTAAAAGGCACTATACAAATGCCCAATAACATAACACAACATGTATAATGACATCCTTCTTTAACTATGTAGCACGCCATATGTTATAAAATAGATATAAACATTGCTTGGGGGGGTCATTTATTTTCATAGTCAAAATAATCCTCATCTGTAGCTTCTGAAATAAAAGCATATTGATAGTTTGGACAATACATAACACAATATATATGCAATAAAAATTAAGAATATTTGTGAAACTACTGCAAAAACACAGCAAGCAAAACAAAATCACCTGTTTTTGCAAAACATTCCAGTCACATGGGGTATCCAACCAAAGTTGCCAAAATACCTTTAATAAACAGTATTTCTACATACTACAGCTGGGAAACGATGTGGTTAATTGCTTGAAATGCAGAATACACGCAAATCCTTGCATTGTCAGTTAACCAATGTGTGTTTCCCAGGGCAAATCATTTTACATTACCTGCCAAAAAAGAGACTCAGTGCACACTGTCTGCCTCACGCCTGATGTTGCGACGTATGCAATATTAACAGTGGCAATTCCTAGGGCCAGCCCTGGGAGCTCTGTACATTGCGATCGCACCCCGGGGGTTACAGGTAGGGTTCAGGAACATCAAAGGAGTCGTTCTGGAAGGGCAGGAGTAGTGTTGAGTGGAGCGTTCAGTGTTTGGCAAGGTGTTCTTTGAAGATTAGGGTCTTCAGGTTCTCTTTGAACTGTAAGATGGATGGGACCAGTCTTATCTGCATTGGTAACTTGTTCCAGAGACATGATGTGTAACAAGAAAAGGCCTCTTTTCTCTTTGTTTATCTTCTAGCAGTTCCTGGTTTCCAGCATGGAAATGTCATCGTTTTTGGTGGTGCACTGATCTACAAAGATGTTGAGTTTCGTCGCCAGGTAGAGTGGTGCTTTGGTTGTGACTGCTTTGTAGGTGATGCAAGCTGTTTGGAAAAGTGGCAGCCAGTGCAGCTGTTGGACTTGGTCACATGTTTTTAATCTTGTGATGAATAGTACTGCAGTGTGATTGGCAGCTTTCAGAGGGTTAAAGGTGGCAGTTCAGAAGCCCGCAAGTAAGGCATTACAACAGTCCAGGTGGGAGAGGACCAAGGCTGCCAATTTGTTCTGAAACTTAGACAATGAAGAAAGACTTGACTTTGTTGAGGAGCACAAACTGATATTGTGACTTCTTGGGTTTTCTTGGTGATGTGTGCTTTGAAGGAGATGTCACAATCAATGGTAAAGCCGAGAGATTTATCAGTGGTATTAAGCAGTTGGTGAAAAAGATGAGGTGAAAGCCCAGTTTATCGAAGGCTCTTATTCAGAGAGATTGCGCAGAAAAATCCTTTCGTAACCAGGTTTTTCCTTCCAAGAATACTGGAGCCTGGCTGCTTGCATGAACTAGCAAGTTCTTTTGCTAAAATAATGGCAGCCTTGCCTAACAAACTTGAAGTGACTGAAGTGAAAGCAGTGTGTAATCATACCAAGGCATGTCAGCACACAACAAATTGGATCAGCATGAGAAGGGGTCATCGAGACGGCGAGAGCACTCCACACTGGGATCAGCGCCTGGCAAAAGAGGTGGAGTGCTCTAGGTGCAGAAAGGTACATCATTATACAAAGACCTGAAGAACTAAACCAGACTGGGACCACCCTTGACATTAACAACAACACCACTGATGACACCACTGTCGACTTGCAAGTGTTGCGTCACAAAACTGCACCTATATGCTGGATACTGCCAGATAGCAATCGAGCACAAGCTAGTCATATCCATCTTCCATGGCTACTCACTGTGTCGCGCAGCTGCGCATCAAAAACGTGTAGTTTCATAGCAAGAGTACAGGGGCCGGCTCGGACAACCCTACTGATTTCCTGTTCTTAAGGATGGACATCACAAATAATAGAAAGTGTTTCTTTTATGGTGCCCTTTTGAAAGCCCTAGCTCTAGAAGAAATTACAGAGGCATAAAAAACGGAAGAATGTTTGTGGTGCATCAAGGATGCATTGGCAGAAGGAAGATGTTTTCAGAGGCACACCGTCAAGCCACAGAAGATGTGTGATACTCTCAAAATTCACATGGAACTCCCTACCACACCTGAAAGCGTGCATGATGAAATTGCTATTGCTCTGAGGGATACAGGGTTGAGTAGTGGGTGAAGTACCTACTAAGCCGAGCACTACTACCAAACCAGCAGTGATCCCAATCATAAAGGTGAAACAGGCACAGCTTGAGAGGTCTTTGCCTCTTTTGGTAATGTGGACCTTGGGCAGGCTATACTCTTCCAGAGGGGTGTGACCCAGTACAGAAGCAGCCAAACATCCACAGTATGGTGGTACCAAAATAAGCTATGTCCAACTAAGGTTCCATGAAAAGGATCATTAATTAAACTAATGAAAATGCACACAACTAATACAAAAACTACTTGCCCACCCCTGTATGGGATACACAGAGAAAGCAGACTTTAGAATAAAGGAGGCATTGTTTGCAAATATTGCAGCAGAAAAATAATTTTCTTTCAATATGTCTCTTAAAAGGTAGATCAGGAAGGCTTAAAAGTCACTAGGGTCATGGATTGCGGACCAGGGGTAGAGCCCGTTTTTAAATACCCTAGGCTTTTCAGCGTCAAACTTGGAGTCTGGGCAATTTTGGTACAGGTTCCAATGATGCCGTTTTGTTCAGCAGCAACAATGGCTTGCGGTTCGAAGACGTGACGAATGGCAGGCGGTGCCGGTCGATGGCGCTGGAAGGTCCGGGAGCGTAGAAGCAGAGACTTGCATTGGAGCAGGCTCAATTAGCTCAGCACATCATCAGCAGTCCAGAGTCTGATGGGAAAAGTCAGTCCTTTCCTCTGCCTCCTCTGCCCTTCCCAAACATGAGGGTTTGTAGAGAACCCTTGCGGGGTTCCGTCACCTCCTTTGAACAGGGATCCGAGTACCAGTATCTCAGTTGCACTAGGCCTTGTCCAGCCAGCTGGTCATCCTGAAAATCCATTGGGATGTTGAGGGAGAAGATCTTGCCGCTTAGATGGAGCTCCTGCCTTTCCCTCTCTGGCAGAGGGTTTTGGAGTAGACTGTTCTCCCTACCTGCTTCCAGTAAATCCATCTTCAAAAGTGATCTAACGGTGAATCCACTACGGCGGGGGTCTCCCTCCACCCTCTTATATACACAAATGCTGGAGCGGATTGGTCCAGAGCAGGCTTGTTCTTAAGCCAGTTTACAATGTTTGTTCAATTAAAAACGATTTAATTTTTAATAGTTGCTTCTTTTACTGCTAATACACACATTTGTGTCTCTCAAAATGTCCCTCCACAATGGAAAGAATTCACACCTAGATTATTTTCCAATTGAAGGGGAAATTGAACGAGAATGCAGACTTTATTCAGTCCGTCTTTCAAACAAATCTCGCTTTGGATGGCGTCAAATTGGTGAGGGCTCAATCAAGCAAAAATAGAGCTAGTTCTGCTTCCATTTTCACATGATTGGGAAACAGGTCCAGGATTCTGTAGAGCTGGTGCCCAAAAGCGGTCAAATTCAGGCCGTAGGGAAAGCCAGATCTCTTGGGATCATTCTTGATTCGGCCCTGTCCACAGCTCCAGGTGACAGAAGTCTGATTAGCACAACTCTTTATCATCTTATGATCCTTAGGCAGCTTTGCCAGTTCTCTCAGAGTTCACGTGCGGCACTCTAACATGGGCCATAACGGAGCAAAGTTTGATAACTGGAACTGCCGCTATGTGGGAGCTACTAATTATTTCATTCACCGCCTGCAGAACCAAATTGGCATAAGGTACGCGGTTGTTTAATATTTTGTGATTTGATTTTTGCAATGCACAAAAACAGGGTTTAAATACCCCCGGCCTTGGGGTTTCAATTAGAAGTTACATCTATATTATCAACAGCATACTGACAGATTAATCAACATTCATACCCATGGCCAATACAAGATGACCATTGGATCATACGCGCACGATGTCTAATCACAGTATATAAAAGTGAATTCATTCAAGTTGTGCAATAAGGCATGGACACTCTATATACAGACCGTTTTCTTTATACTACATTAAAAATAAAAATCGGTCTTTAATGCACAGGTGAGGCTTCATTTGGTTTTCATAACATTGTATGATTGTATGAATGTCACAGTTTAATACAAAACACAAACTGGTTCAACTCAAAGGTCTAGTAATCAATAAACTCAATAATATAGCGACTTTCGTAGTGACCTAATGTGTAGCACATAGACATAGAAGACAGACTAACAATGAAGAAACCTTAATCGAGGCACAAGACATTTGCCAAATGGAGCTGAATACCAGCGACCAGCAGGATCCACCAAGAGCCATGTATGCAGACCTTTCAAGTAGGATTCCAATATTATTCTATGTGCATGCATGCATACATACGTATATGCACACATGTGACTCTAAAGATAAATCTGCCAGAATACCAGGTAAAGGAATTGCTGCTATCAGCATTTGTTCTGCGGAAATTACCAGCATATTACAAGTGCCGGTAAGGGCGGTAAATTCCCATTACATGGAGTCCCATAGGACTGCGTGGGGGGGTGGTTGCCTCTATTACCGGCCATGCTGATAATACAGGCAGTTTTTTTCCCGGTGGGGGTCGGATTTACCTCCAGCACTTAGTTGGAGGTAAATCCTTCACCCGTACCAGCAAAGTTGTAGTTGGCCGGTCCGGTAAAAGTGCCGGTACCATGTACCGGCCAACTTGGAATGAGGCCCATTGACTTTTCTTTGACGACACTTGGAAAGTGTTCTGGCGCTCGTACAGTGTGAACAGTGTGTTTCATTACCCGAAAAGTAGTACAATCCAAGATAATGTTTAGATACTAGCTATATAATTGTAGCTAAACATAAAAATACACACTAGTGGGTGCATGGCAACAACAATGAGCTGGACATTTAGTATTTATTATGCTTTTCTTCCCTTAGTGTCCTGATAATAGCTTGAAACAGAAGCTGGAAAAACGTGTTGACCAAAATGAAACAATTTTATTTAATGGAATTTGAAGAACTTCAATAAAAAAAGATCATTGCAGTTACTCTCAACTGGGAGATGTGTGCAGAAAGGTGGCATGGAAACACAATGCCGAAGTCCAGTCCAACACAATGTCGGTCCACCCCGGAAGTTATCAGCATCTGAGCCCCACCACACAGATTTCCGCTCTTCCTAACCCTCAAACTAAAGAAGTCGAGTCTGCATTGGTCTCCGGTAGAGGTTCTGAGGGTAACTTTCTTTTTCATACTGAGTGTTGTAGAGGCGGGGCTCTGCGCACACACCAGAACTCTTATTCGCCATCGAGTGCCATATGGTGATCATCCATATGGTCATCGTAAGAAACATTGTACATGAACCAAAATCTGGTCCGCTCATATACTTCCATCCTATAGGAGACTTCCTTTATAGTATATGGTGTTTGCATCTAAACAGTGCTTTTTATGAGGAGCCAGGAATCTGTAGGCACTATACTGAGAAATGCCTCTTGATGGACTGTGTAAACAGCTGAAGGTGTGCGTGGGCGGGGGTGGTGGGGACTGTGTTCTCAGCAGCAGTGCAAATCTCCACTCAGCACTGTCCTAAGTGAACCTTTCAGCCACTTGGCTGCACACATATTCATGCCAACTTCACGATGCAAACATAGGAAGCTGGAAACAAATGTACACATCCTGAAATGGAGCAACAGGCCTTTCTCAGTCGTCAAGTCACTGTCGCTGATACTGTTATCCTCATCGCCAGCCCATTTAAACCGATGACACACAACATATGTTCAACTGCAGCATCACGCATGCATGCAAACATGCAGTTATCATACATATTCAGAAAGAAAGCAAACACGGCTAAATACTGTTCGAATGTCATCCGAAATTACAGGAAGACGCGAGAAAACAAGGGGAATAAAAATGGGGGTTTGCACTGGCCTCATATCCTGGGGTTACCAGCTGCACTCTGCTCGCTCGTGCTTGCCACGCAGCCATGGCCCTCGGCACACACTTCCTCACCTTGCTCTCCACCTGTGACTCCCGAATACCCCTTATTTTTAAGTTCCCTTTATGTGTGTGGTCTTCCAATATCTAGATGGGTCACCCCGTCCTGAGGCCTGGGTATTTTTATGCCACCACATCAGAAGCATATCTACAATCATCCCTCGGCCTCTCCAGCAAACAGTGTCTCTTTATCTTTATCACAGGCGAAATGATGTATGTGCCATTCCCCGGTCATTGTCCATGTCCTCTGAGCTTGCACATGTTTACAGGTTACTCGGGTCGGCCTCGTTTCACTAGTACACACGACTTTATTTGAATACCTTGGAAGAAGAGCACACAACCAAGGGCCGTGTGTAAGCAGTCACCGGGGCTTCCAATTATGGACCCCTATTTGTATTTATCTATTTATTTATTGGGTTTCTATAATGGACCTATACACAAAGTGTATCAAGGCTCACAAAGACAAGGGGAGGTTGGGGGGTGGGGGGAGAAGGATGACAAAACAGAAACAGACCTACTAGGCCTTGTGACATTTGGATCATGCAAGTGCAGTAATAGAAGTGCAGGGTTCCACAGTGACTCAGGCACTTGCCACAGTGACCCTGACACTTTCCAGTGCGACCCCTAGGGCTCTCCACTTCAAAAGAAGCATCTTCTGACTGTGCAGTCCCATGAAAGTGGAGAAAGGGCACCTTGCAAGCCACTGCCCCCCCCCCACACAGGAAGGTGCAGCAAACGGATGGGCAGGTACTCCATACACATTAGCTAATTGGTGGGTGTAATTTAGGAGTCATCAGGGATTGCACATGTGTCACTACACTCCATCTCGATTCCCTGGGGTTCAACCTTTAGGACTTGGGGAAATGACAGCAATGGGCAAGTAAGGCTGGCACCTGCATAACAAAGCTATCAATTATACGCAGCACAAAAATACAAGTAGCCATCATACCATCATGGAAGATGGCATAGTACACATTACCATTTTGGTCATTATTTGCAACGCGTTTTTCAAGGGGATTTTGCCATTAAAATCGCTTTTGGAACGCATGCCCTTTGTAACATAGCTCAAAATTAAGAAAATAACTTATGATGCGGGGGTCCACTTGAAACAGACTTTCCACAGAGATAAGAGTAGCTCAGTATTGAGATATACGTGATTACTGACACTGGACATCACATTATACAAGTCTCCGGAGATCACCTTAACAAATGAGAGTGACCATAGCATGGTGATATTGAAAAATAATGTTAAAAAAACGAATTGGGAAAGAAATCTGACATGAAAATGAATGCATCAATTCAAAGGATGCACCAATTCCCTAATCAAACAAATATTGCCTCGTGGGAGTGGGAAGAGGAGACTCTGAATATTTTGGAAAGAGGATCGGCAAAGTAAGGCCATTTGAAAACCTTTTGAGTAATACAAGGGACTGGTAACAGAACAACGAAAGGTGCAGAACAAAAGTACACGGCATCTTCACTTAGTAAATATTGTGAATTTTGCACAAGATTTTAAAAGACTGTAGAAACAACACACAAACTAAATACAATTAAAATAAAAAGTGGATTGAGAAAAATATTTGCATAACGTAATATAACAAACGGAAATTAAAAGAATTTCAGGCAGCATATAAAAAGCAGATTGGCGAACACATTCAAAATTATGACACCTGTAACGGTGCAGAAGAAAGGCTCGGACACACAGGTGGAATAGCTTTGGTTATAAAGTTTTATTAAGCATTAAAAGGGTTGGGGGAAATGCCCCTCTGTCCTTAAACCTAAGAGGAGTTTCCCTGCCTCAAAGAAATCTATGAAAAACGTCAGGATATCAAACAAGTGGCCAGTCACTGTTTGTGCCCAAAAACCCTACTACTGACCCTAAAGCTAGTAAATTAAATCTAATGTGCAAGGACATTGCTTTCCAAAATGTAAAGCGGTAATTACAGTTCCTGTCAACTGAAAAGTTCCCAATGTCTCAGGGGTTCACAAACAATAAAGGAAATGTTCCTTTTTCACAATGTATAATTCCAATGCTCAGGGGGTAGGCTCCCTTCCACGGGATTCCTTCTGGTTGTACTTTAGGAGCTTATCTCCTCCTTATGTGCTCTCCTTTGTATTAAACCGGCTTGGTATATTCTGCTGCCAAGCATATATTTTCTTCTGATGTGTCTGATTTGCTTTTAGAGTCCCAGGCCCTCTTATTTCTGGTTCTCACGCGGAGTGCGGCCCCAGACCCGTAATGCGTGGTTGCAGTAGCTTGGTTTACTCTCGTGCCAAGCATATGTTTCCTTTTGCACTGTCTCTGTTTCTCTCAGTGTCCCTGACCCTCTGATTCGCTTGCTCTAATATGGGTACAGGTCCCAGACTCGCAATAATGTATCTTGCCTGCTTAGTTTACTCTCCTACCAAGCAAACAAGTGTTTCTTCCTTTCTCTCTGGTTCCTCAGGTCCCAAACCCTCTTACCTTGGGCTCTGCAGCTCTTCCCCAGCTCCTCCCAGCCCTCTAGCACCTCTTGGTCTGCCCGCATACCTGTTTGTGTGGTCCGCGTCTTCTGAGCAGTGGTGCTCTGCTGTGAGGTTTTGGCAGCGTTCGGGAGTTCTCTCGCATCGTTGACGCCTCGCGGGTCAATTGTTCTTCCTCGGGCTGAACCTTTTTATCTCCAGCCACATTAGTGTATTCATTCTCGTCTGCGGCTGCTCTGCCAGTCACTGCTCCCTTCTCGAGCAGTGCTCTTAATTTCCAGCAGCTTGCCGGGCTTTGGGACACCCGGAGGCTTATTCGGGCAGCGAACAAAATAGCTCCTTCTGCCAGGACTACCTTTGTGCTCCCGTTCAGCTCTGTGCACTGTGTCGCCTGCTGCAGTCGCCTGTTCGCCGGGTCGGCATTTCACAGGATTCCTCGTCGTAGGATAGCTCTCTCCACTTTGGCTTCCCTCTGCTATTTTGCATTTCCTTTGACCAATCAAATGCCGTGTGAGACTAGACCGTTCACTCTGGTTCGCTGGTGTGATCTTCATGCTCCTGGTCATCTTCTTCACAGTGCTTGTATTGGAGCAATATCGAAAGCAATCTGTATTTTCAAGACCTCTAGTCAGGTTTAACACACTAGGTTGGTTAACCTTGCAGTAACAGATATTGGCAATTGTTAGAACGAGGGAAGGAGAGTTTGGTTTGGGGAACGAGGGAGGGTGTAACAGCAGAGGTATCACACGTTCTCAGGTGATGGTCGTCCCTACACCCGTAAGGGGCCTACTCTCCCACGTGATTCTCCCCTGGTGCACCACCCCCGGGGGCAATATTGTACTGTGAATGCACTGCCATGGCCCCATGAGAAAAGTCTCCCCATAGGGGAGAAGGGTCGACATCCACAGATACGTCACACACCCCAAATATTGGAACAATTGTGGAAGAAGGAATAAGCCTTACTTAACAAAAAGAAGGCAGGGATATCAAAGAGAGGTTTGTAGCACAAGGAGATCCAACTGAGCAGAGGATTGGAAAGATTAGAGAACGAGTAAAGGCAATTGGCCCAACCACATTTTCTTGAAATGTGACACAAAAGGGTAAGCCTCCATGCCAAGGAATTTGGAGTGGCAGGACCTGATGAGGTCCAAGTGGATATTCCGAAAGAGGAGATGGATCCATGGGATGAGATTTGAATCCCAACGCTGAGCCAAATCCTTAAGAGGGAAAATGTCCCGCGATCTTTGCATGAGAGCATCCTGCAAAAGGAAAGGCTACAAATACCCTTTAAAACAATAGGGTGATCTCTTTGCAGGAATCAGCATTGAAATCTATTTTTGAAATAACAAATACACATATTTAACTCTGCCTATTATATGGTTAGCATCCATCAAACTCCAATTTGGTTGCAAAGATGGGCCAACAGGCTTACGTGAGGATATGGGAAACCATAATTAAGTAACAAACTACAATAAACCTAGACTTATAATATTCTTGGCAAATTCCTGGGAATGTATTTTGATTAAAAAATGAATTGAATGTCACACAAACTAACTATTTAGGAAAAAGAGTGTGACAGTGGCTCAGACTCTGGTGTTATTGAATAACTCCTTTGGCTCCTGTTCCTGGTTAGCATTTATTAGGCCATTAAATTCCTGGACAACATTGGTATATTTTCTGGAAAAGGAGAGGTCAAATTAATATGAATCGTGAGGAGGAATTTGAAATTAGACCTGGGGATAGAAGGTCAGATGGGCTGGAAATTGTTTGGAAATTGAAATCCTGTTGTTGAATTTTATAACTGGTGTAAAGTCATCATTAATAAATTAAAGAAATGCAGTTAAAAAGAGATACATTAAAATGTTTAATCTTGAAGAGATTCAGGCAGGGAAAAGCAAAATGCCCCATTTATGAAAGAAATGAATGGGGTGAAATATTGGGGAAAACTGTTTTACTGCCCCACGGATTGGAGTGAAAAGGGAGACTGAGAGGAATTGAAAGCACAGAGGAGAAGTGTGTTATAACTTGATGTTGCTGGGCGCTTTACTGCAGCCCTAGCACCCAGTGTCTGTGATGCCTGTGCCCTGTGATGCCAGCATGGACCTTTGGGGGAGTGTAGAGTGACCATTCCAGGAGTGGCAGCTAGGAGAAAGGGCTGGACTGGCAGGGTGTGGATTGCCAGCGTCTGATCTGTGATGTCCTTTACCTTTTGTACCTACCCCATGTGTCTTGTTAGGATCGGTGGACACTGACGCCAACCTTACACCGAGGTTCGGGGCCTGTGTCCTCTGTACCTTCGAACCCACATCTTTACAAAGTGAAATCAAAGCGTGAGGTCACTACAGTGACATTTCAAAGATAACTTTGAAGGAGAATGCATGAGTAGTGAATACCCCAGGAAGCACCAGGTTGACTGCACAAACATACATTTCACAGATTTAGGGAATTGTCGCTCGATGCTGATGAGAATTGGTGTTTGGCTCTTGGGCTGGGAGCAAGAAGAACACACAGAAATGCCAGAAAGAAATATCTCAAAGATCGAAAGATTGACTCAAAGGTGGGATCAAAGAGATAAATATAAACAAGAAACTAAAGAACTGTTTGGAGCCAAATTGATTGATAAATCAAGGCCGATGTTGATTTTCTAGTGGAATTTGTTAATTTGATACTTGCATTATATGAGGTTACATACATTTAATAATCTCCTATTTTATGTCATGTACAATTGGGTGGATAGCTCGTGAGTAAAGTGTCGTCCTCTGACATGAGGGTTGCCTGAGCCTCCGAGGTCACCCCCACAGCAGGACTGCCTTAACCTTTCATCCTTGCGAAGTTGATAAATCAAGTACCATTAAAATGGGATAATAATGACACATGTTATCACAGCTCTTAGCAGCTGCAGGAATCCTGCATCAAGTACTTTATAGTAGCAACGATTGTTATTATTATTAATGTTATTATTATTACTAAAAAAGTATTGCGTTGTTTCAAAAACCTGACTACCAATAAAAAATAAAATGCAACACTCCAAAAACTCTTATTCTTATACAAAATGCCACTGCTAAGGTTCAATGTTAATATTTCTGTATGATGCATTAACGGAAATACTCCACTTATTTACTTGTGAGCAGTGCTGTAAAGGGAAAACGTGTTTCCAGATTCCACCTGATTGAGGGTGGGGGCAGCAATGGAGGCAGGGCTAAGGGTGGAGTCATGGCATGCAAGTGCCAAACCTTTAAATAGTGTATAAAAACACAGGCCTAAAATAACACTTCGTTTCAGAGAGTTCTCGTGAAACATACACAAATTACATAATAAACCAACCTGACAATATATTTGAGCAAAAATTGTAGGACTGAGGTATAATTTCCCCATCATGAATGGAAGGCTACATCTACTAGGGTGCACGGCAATGTGGGATGAAAAACATTGTAGTTGCAAAGAAACTCAGTGTAAAAAATGTGCCTGGTTTTATATTTGCCAGATCCAAAAGCCAGGGCAAACTGGCCCAATTTCAGCACACCCTGTGGGCACTGCAAAACTAGCAATGCTGACCACACACTGACCTAAAGCCTGAATGTGAGAGTGAGGGCCGGCCTGGAGTCCTTGCCCATGAACTCTTTGCCTGAGACTGAGACCCAACAATGACTGTAATGTTAGTGACGTGCACCTCTTCCCTCTTAGGAGAGACCACCGCCGACCTCTTTTCCGATAATGCTCTACTGTTGAAAAGGGAACAATCAATAACACAGCAGAGCAGGAATTTACAGAAACGAAGTAATAATGTTTTCCTAATAGGTGGACGATGTTGCTGAGGCTCAGTCGGGAGCCTGTGGGCACCGCTCACCCATGAAAAAGAAGACGGTCTCAATAAAATGAAATTGTAATGTTGTAAAATATAAGTCAGCAGCTCTTACCATCGCAGAGGGAGGTGTTTGATGTATTCGGGTCCCTGGTTACACACCGAACAGAAAAAAACATAAAACCTGAAAAACAAAAGAAGGACAATCTTTATATGTTCAGTTGGTTTACTTTATTCATTAAAGCAACTTGCAGGAACAGAGATGGCCTGGGTTTCTGGGTATGCATTTGTGCCCGGCTTAGAGAGTACCTGTGTATGAGTGGCGTTGCGCATAAGTGAGTAAAGGCCTGGCTCAGTTGTTTGATTTGGGGCTTAAATGAGTGAGTGACCATATGTGTAAGAGAGGTAGGGTCTGGATGAGTGTGTAATCTCCACATTTAAGCTATAACACCAGAGCCGACGGGCCGGATCGCTGTGAGGGCCTTAACGATGGGCCACAACGTCATTACCACCCGATCCCGCCTGCCGACAAGGGGGTTATTGCTATTAGCACTCCAGCTTTTTAATAGTGGGTGCTGATAGCAATAGATTTGTTTGAAGGCACGGGACACGCTCTGCGGCGTCCCATTCATTCACTGAAATACTTGCCTAAAATGGCCGCCATGAAAATGGAAGGTGGGTCTCCCATGCGGAGCCCCTCCTCCATTGGTTTGTTTGCATAAACTCTAATGAATAGATTCTGGTTGCATGTTTGTCCTGTTATTATTGGAGTATGTTTTGTGTATATGTGCGCCCCTATGCTCATGGGCTGTGGGCACGCCATAAATGAATCAAGACATTTAAATGGCGCCCATGACGTGGAGTGGTGGCAGCAGTGACGCGGCTTCCAAAGGAAGAGGGTAAGTAGGGTATGGGATGGGCAGGGAAGGGATGGGAGCAGGGACCGAGGGAAGGGGGTTTGGTGGAAGACGCCGGACGTGAGCCGCCTTCAGTTTGCTTGGAACGCAGGCTTATACAGCAAGGTTCAGCATGTGTTCCGAGCAACCCAATTGGCTGGCTCCCCCACCCCTGGTGCCAATACTAATTAGTTGATGGAGCATATGTGCATGGATGACTTGGTGCATTCTCCCCCTATTTAGCAGGCGACGCCACCCTATTTAGCAGGCAACGGCGCCCTAAGCACACGCTGCCCTCTTCAGTCCTTGGGCTCTTCCCTGCGAGTGACAATACTTCGATTTCACTTTGATTTAACCAAAAAGCATATCCTTTTTGAACATTGGAGGTACTTTATTCCCTTTCCCCTCCTGTTCAATATCCAGAGTGCTTGCAACTATTACATTCTACATTTCTCTGTCGCTCTTTACAGAGGTGGGTTTTTATATGGGAACTCGCCAATACTGCAGTCTCCACTTCTCCTCTGCCTTCCCTGGCACTATGCACTTCTCTGGCCTCTCACTTAATTTAAAAAACTCAGGACATCTTGTCCTCGCTCTCCTCTACTCCTCACCCTTCTCCCTCACACGCTGTCGGGCCTACCTTTGCCCTCCACTCCCCTCTCCTCCTACTCTCCTCTTTTTCTCCCATAACACCTGTTGAGGTTTCTAGAGAAGTCTGCTCTATGAAGGTATTATCCAAGCAGGTGCTACCCTGCTCCTCCAGAACTATCAAGGACAACATTGTCTCCCTTGCTCCAGCCTTGGACGATTTGGGCAATCACTCCTTTGCCACCGAATCCTTCCCTGCACTCCTCAAGCACTCCCTTGTGCACCCTCTCCTAAATAAACCTTCTGCCGACCCCTCCTGCCTGGCATTCCACCGCCTTATCTCCATTACCCTCTTCCTGGGAAAACTCTTGGAGAAGCTGGCCATCTCCCAGCTTATCTACCACACTGAATCTGTTGGTTGTCTCCACGACCACCATTTTAGCTTCAGAGCTGCCAGAGGCACTTACACTGCTCTCCTAAACACCTGTGAAGACCTGATCTCTAATCTTCATTCCGGCTCTCCTTCCGTTCTCATCCTTCTTGACCTTTTCTCTGCTTTTGATACGGTCAATCATGCCACCGTGATAAATCGACTACATAATATCCTTGGCATCACAGACCTGGGTCTCGACTGGTTGACTGCCTTCCTCTCGGACCGACCTTCCCAGATTCAACTGGGCCCTTTTCTCTCCTCCGTCACACTCTCCTCCAACTGCGGCGTCCCTCAGGGCTCTATCCTCTAGCCTTGGCTGTTCAATATCTACCTGGCTCCTCTAGTCCACTTGATCTCCACCGTCTCGTCTAACTTCCAGTGTTATGCGGATGACACGCAGCTCTTCCCTCCACCCCCTCCTCTTCCTCTCTCATTCCTGACTGCCTGTCTACTATTCAGGCATGGTGCTCTGCTAATGATCTCTGCCTCAATGCCAGTAAGACAGAGACCATTCTCATTGGGACCCCTGCTCCCTCTTTCCCTCCCTCTCTCTGGCCGACCTCCATGGGCCCACTCCTCTCACACTCCGGTAAGGCAAAAAACATTGGTGCCATCTTCGACTCCTCTCTCTCCTTCTCTGCTCACATCACGGACCTAGCCAAGAAGGTCCATTTTCAGCTGCACCTCCTCAGAGGCATTCTCCCTTTCCTCACCTTCCCCCAGAAACTCAATGTCTCCAGAGCTCTGGTCTTCTCCATGCTGGACTATGCAACAGCCTCTTCTTTAATCTGCCTAACTCCTCCCTTCGCCCCCTTTAAATAATCCAAAATAGCGCTGCAAGGAATTGTGTTGGAAGCGTCTGGATGAAATTTTTGAGGGAAAAAAGACGGAAAATTATTTTTCAGAAAATAACTTTCGATCTTCTCTCAACTGAAAATGTCAGCCTTTGCCCTTGCCTCTACCCTCACCCCGACATCCTACTTACCTTGCGGCAGGACACATTTCGCTATGTGCGCCGACTCGCTGTGCCCCTGAGACAACTGTTCCCTTTCACTTCCATGAGGGTCCTTTCCTTTTTTTGGCAAACATTTATTTAACTTTTTATGGGTCCGGCTGCGGGAGACACCCCCCCAACCCCTACTCACAGTATAGTGAACAAGGGTGCTGGGGACACCCCCACAGTCCCTGCAGCCCTTGCAACCAAAAGGGGGATTTAGTCAAACTGTTCGACAGTTCAGAATTTTCAAACAGCCGAACTGTTGACAAATATCCCATTTGGGATTTTATACACAATCATTTTGCACGTTTCTGGGCTGCAAGAGCTATCCTTGGCCTCAAGCCCAGGGACCGCATCTGTCCAGTCCTAAATTCTCTGCACTGGCTCCCAGTGGCTGCGAGGATTAAGTTCAAGACCCTCTGCATCATCCACAAGTTTTTCTGGGGCCTTTGACCCCTCTACGTCCACTCTCTCTCCCCCGAAATACCTCCCTGCTGGAGCACTTCGGTCATCTAGCTCTAACTCTCTGCAGATCAGACACTTTTCCAAACATAGAGTGGGGGGTGGGGGTAGATCTCTCTCCTCTGCAAAGACACAGCAGTATTAAGAAGACGCAGCAGACAATATTGCCAAATAATAATTACTTTTCATTACTGAATGTAGATTTATAGTCATTGTGTAAGCATTGTAAGACCTCCTAGATTAGTTTGCCTGAAAAGAATTCACTGCTCCTGTACAATCTTATGTTCTTGATAATTTAGCTCTCAATTTAAAACTCGTAAGGTACAAAGGAGCATAGCTATGTCGTCATCAATACGTATTCACTGAAAAGCCTCTCAAAAGTCAGTAAAAACAATTGGAAATGCAGCCAAGATTCTAAGGGTGTGGAACAAATTTGCGAACACTACATTTCCCTTTGTGTGGTAAATACACTGCAACAACGAAAACGTCACTATTCACAAGCCATCATTGTTGCCTTTGTCAATGTTACGGTTTAGTCTAGTACACCATAAGTGAAGCTTTTATTTTAATAGTGCACATTGAATCACTTTCAAGGACTCCCAATGTTGGCAGCTCGGGCACATTTAGATTAAAAGGTTCCCACGCATTGGTTAAGTGGTGAAGCCAGGATTTAAACCCATTCCGCAATTCTTGCAATCGACCACATTTCTTCTCAACGCTCGTTGTTACAAATACTTGATAAAGATCACATGCGTGTAGTCATTGCGTCCCTCAACATGCTGCTCGTTAGGCACGCAGGCAATAGGCACTCCCATTAGCCCACTCACTGAGTGGCCTGCAGCCATCATCCACTCTGTAGCATTCTAGCACTAACCACCTTCATTTTAAAATAAGCAGCTAAGAGCAAAGAGATCTATTTAAAAGATGTTTCAGACTTGACAGAGGGGCCGTGTGCCGCCATTTTTCTCAATGTTTTTTAAAAAACACACAGCAAAAACGAAAAACAGGCGCAGTGCTCCTATATCAGGGCTCAGCCGTCATTCTTGACCATTGGTAAGGGTGGGAATAGCTGACCCAGTGCCAGAAAACCACATGTGCCATGGGTAGGGGCTTGCTTCCACCACCCCAGAAAAGGCCCTGTTCACTTTTTATGCTACTTAGTTCGCTCACCCAAATACTTGCTCGATCTATGTCTTTGGTCACTTGTTGTTTTAACGAAGTAAATCACTATGCAGTAATTTACTTCATGCCTTTTACTTCGAATTTGTATATGCATTTATGGATTAAGGAGTAAAAGGGGGGGTGGTGAAGGAGTTTGAGGGAGAGGTGGAAGTGTAAAGGGGAAGAGGGAGGAACCCCCCAAAAGAAATCGAAGTAACATTTCGTAGTTACGACAAAGTAAATTACCACGAAGTGATTGACTTTGTTGAAATGACAGAGAACCATCTCATTTGCAATATATTGGTTAGCATCTTCCTAACTTAGGTTTTTGTTAAGTTCCTGACGGTATCCACTTACATTTTCGAATGCACTTTTTCGAATGCCATTTTGTCGGAAAAACAAATGGGAAAAAGACATTCTGAATATATATTTTGTTATTGTATATGTTTTTTTTTTGTTTAGTTATTTAAAAAAGTGTCAGTAAAAAAACAGGAGGTTGGGGGGAAACCCCCATTAAAAAAAGAAAATAAAAAATAAAAACATTCGACATTTTTTTCCCCGCCATTTTTCATTCCAAAAAATGGCATTCGAAAATGTGACATTCGAAAAAATGTCACTATAAACCGTTCCTGACATCAGAGGACAGTGCAGTAAGCAGGGTTGTAAGCAACCCCATCTTTATCAGACAGGTTTTGTAAAGTATTTCTTTTCCTTTTCACCAACAAGTTTACAAATCTAGTTATCATGCCCCACTAATGGCGGTAGTAACAATGGCAATAATAGAAGCAATAATGTAAATAGAGGTAAGAGAGGTATTAAGAATGGTATGGTAGTAAAATCAGTAATCATATTACTAATATTGATAGTAATAAAGCTGGTAGTATTACTGGCGATGATACAGCTACTAATACTAATGTAATATAAGTCAAGATTGTAGCACTCGTGGTAGGAGTACTGCTGGTAGGAGTATCAACAGTAGTACTACTATTTCTAAAGCAGGTTCTACAATTCATGGCAGTATCAGTAGCAGTAAATCTACTAGTGATTCAACCAGAACTAGTGAGTATGCCAACAGTTTGGGCTTTTGTATAGGCACGCGAAAGGCATTTGCCAGGCACAGCTGTAGTGGTATTAACTACCCATTGTTGGTAGCAGGTGCAAAATGGTGCGATTACCTAAGCATCTAACAGCAGTGCCTGGCAAAAGCTTAAAACGTATGTACAAGTCAAAAATGTGGCTTTGCCAATGCTCGTTTTAACAGGACTTCAGTGGCTTTGCCAATGTTTTTTATTTAACAGGGTGTCAGTCAAGGATAAGCAGAGTGCTTATAAATTGAGTGGCTGAAGGCAGGCCTAGTAAGACATTTTTATTACACCAGTAGCGTGTTTACAACTCTAATTAAGTCATTAACTCTCAGAAGACTGCTTTGAACAAACAGTGGTAGGCACTTTCAATGCAAGACCTGATAATAAGGCTTGATTAAAGCGAGCTCAAAGAGTTCCCATGAGGAGGTGTTTTGGGCGGGCAGAAGCAGAAATGGCTGGCAATGGCCATAGGGATTAGCAGGGCAATGGGTGGGCACATAACCAAACAACACCTACAGACTATGTTCCCTCCTCATTTGTCCTTCCTCCCTATCTGTACTCCAATGAAATAGTTTCAGTTTATAGGTGTCATAATCACTCCCTAACAATAGCCCAAAGTAAAATTGTCCTGTGCAGCAGAATGTCAATATGAAACATTTTACAACCGCATGATAAGGGAACTGTGTGGTCTTGTGGCTAAGTGTCTGGCCTGGGTTTAAATCCCAGATGTAGCAATGGAGGGGAACACTTTCTTCAATACAAAGGGGGGGACAGTGTCTGCCCTCTGAAAAAAGTGGCAGGATGCCGTTCACCCGCGCTTTCCCTTGACTTCTGCCCGAGTTAGAAATGATTCTAATGCACACAGGAGACCTTTTGCATGTAAGTGTAAATGCAATTTACTCTTACAGGTCAAATGACCCCCTAGGATCATGGAAGTGTCTGACTCTGCCACTAATCAAGGGTAGGAAAGTGAAGAAGATTGCTGGGTGGTAATGGGTAGCGCAGGTGCCCGGGGCGGCCAAGAAGTCACATGACACAATAGGTCTGCCCACGTTTATCAAATCAAATGCAACAGAAGACAAGCAACAAACACAATCACATTGTGCCAGTTTGCCATCGGACATCACGTTCATATACTTTAAGGGTGGCAGGAAGGTGGGGCCCCCTCCTCCTATCACGCCCCTAGGGAGTGATCCCAGGAGGCCAGACACCCTTTGGCCTGCACTGTCTCCCTCCTGATCCCGCTCTACCTCTCCCAGAGGCCCCTACCGGCTCAGAAGCCTCCGGTGAGCACCGGTTTGACAACTTCACTGGATGGCCCCAGATACTGGGACCATTGCTAGGTGCAAATATCCGGCCAGTAATCCTTTTCGTTCACCCCAACTGCTGCCATGGGCGTAATTATAGGGGGGACAGGGGGTTTTGTCCCCCCCAACTTCTGTGGTATGCCTTTTTGTCCCCCCCAACTTTTGGAGGGAGGGCAGGGGGGCTGCAATCATCAATTATGTAATTGGACAGCGCAAGCTCGGCTGGGGTGCCCAGCAAGGGTTGCGCTGTTTCATTACATAATGCTGAGATGCCTGGCAGCCGCGCTGCAACACATTCAGGGCCAGGATGCCCTGTATGGCTCAGTCCCTCACCCTGGCTGGCCTGACTCAAAGTCAGCAGCTGGTTGCTAAACTGGGTATTGCAGGGCCTGGCGCCTGCGCTGCCACGCAAGCAGCAGCACTTCCAGGGGCCGCGGCACAGTGAATCGCTTTCCGGCTTTGTGTTCGTGCGACACACAGACGGGAACGAGGAAGCTCATTCAGCTTTCTGGTTTGTGTCTGGAGGTGCGTGAGTGCGAAGAGGTTAGGTCGGTGTAACCTGAGACGTGGCCCTGGCGGCATTTGAAAGCAAAGCAGAGGTACTTTTGTTTTTATATATATAATTTGTGATTGTTTTTTGTATGTTTGTTGGGGGGCTGGGCTACGGGCTGACCCTAGTGAGGGTGCGTGTCTCATTTGGACAATGTGAGCAGAGCTCACAGTACACATTAAGGATGCAGGTATGAAGACAGACTGACAATAACAAATGATGCATTCCTGTGGCAAGCCACAGCTCTGCAACACCTCTAAAATTAGTCTTGCCACTTTTCAGATGCTACTAAAGCACCACCATCCTAATTTCAAAATGAAGTTGGCAGAAGGTGCACACTCCCCAGGTAGAGTGGAAAGAGTCAAGCTGAGAAAACCTGTGACCCAAAACTCTTGTACTCTGCAAATTCTGTGAAATACATGTGAGTGCTATACGCCTTCCAAACATGGTGAACTTTTGTTAAACAGCTTTTGCTCTAGGTGCGCAGAAGGAACTGTATGGGATTTTGTGTTAAAAGCACACTTTTAGGAGCCCTGTATAACTTTTCCCCCTGCCACCAAAAATAATCTTCACCAAACTGGCAAAAAGTATTTCGAGTTTTGCAGGCACTTTTTCAGGATGGTTTGGTGCAAATTAGTAAATGGGTGTCATGGTTCAGGTTACAGGCCACCAAAAACTGCTTCACTTACCAAACTCAGCAGGGGAGTATCCAGCATTGTAAGAGTGGGGGGAAGGGGTGAGGGGGTTAAGCAACGAAATGCAGTGTGTGGTATTCCACATGGTCTCACTGGCACCCCCAAACCGCCCACCCCTGGCCCAATCTACTTTTTTGGTAACATTAGTGGAAGATGGCATTTTAACACACAAAAACAAAAATAAAACTGCAGGATCATTCCAGATGCAGGAAACTCATCTATTAGAGCTCTGTCAAGGCTCTGTGGGGTAAAATACATGCAAACTTCCTAATAATTATATGGACTTGTACCAACAGAAGTGACTTCACAGAAAAGGACATTGCAAGGCGCCTCATCAGTCCTTGATACTTGGAGGCACCATGGAAGTGACTTTAGAATAAGTTGCCATCAATAAGCCAAGTGACAAATAACTTTGTGGTGCAAAAAACCTAAATTGCACTTTTGTTATATGTGGAGCAACTTTATAGTCATTAGGCTTTTCGATTATAATACCATGATGCATTAACATAAGCTTTGAAGTAAATCAGAGTCACTTGCAGAGCTGCAGATAAGGCACAATGATTTGCTCAGGATCACACACTTGGTTAAATGGTGAAACTGGGATGTGGACAATTTAAGCGACCTCGCACATCTTTCCAGGTTTAGTTGATATAGATATTTATTAAGGATTTGCTTTACATTTCATGTGCTTAAATGGTTATTTATAGCAAAGCCTTGGAAGCAAACCACATTACATGATAAACTAGCCTTTCATAGTAACCTAACCATACACAATATTCATTGTCATAGAAATATTTTGAGCAATGGGAGCATGGCTTTAGTTTTATTCTCCCCATTCTGCATGCAAAGTCACAATAGCATCATGTAGATTAATGTGGGCCTAACAACCCCCCTTGGGTTTTAAAGCCATAGTCATCATTTCATAAAGCATGCAACATTATGCACCCTTCTCACTTCTGATCACTCCCTCCCATTCACATTTCTAAAGGGACAAAAGTCCCTGCTAATAGTACCCCCTCTCCCTCCCGTCAGTGCCTAATGGTTCACACTGTAATACTCTGGAGATACAAAGCAACGTGAGCACCCTCTGCTGCCCGTAGCTCCTTGGGACATTGTCCTGGCAGCGGGACACCTCTACCAATCGGAACGTGTAAGGTGTCCTGCTGCTAGGACAATGAGCGTGCTGAGCAGGAGTTGCTCAGCACACATTGTCCTGCCAGCGGAACACCTTTGCCATTGGGCGTCCTCTTTGATGTGCCGAATGGGAGAGGTGTCCCAATGACAAATGTCCTGGTCTGGCTCTTAAAAGAGTCACAGGGACAGCTTGCCCCCCTGCCTCTCCCGCTTGGTACTCCACTGCTTGGAGCCATTTGAATACAGGAAAACATACCTTAATTTTAATCAGTCAGAAACTTGTAGAAAAAATCTATTAGCACGTACAAATATAAGGTGCTGTGCAGAACCCAATTTCGGAACTATATGGCATTTAAAAATTGATACCAAGTATACATGGTCACCCACTGCACTGCATTAACGATGGATTCTGCCTTTAAATGGAAGAAAAAATCAAGGGAATTGCTGACATTCCAGTGAATCTGTGGCTTTTTAGTTCGCTAGGTCAAGTCAACTTAGCCCAACATTTCAGGGATCAGTCTGGTCTGCTCAATGGGCGTTGCACCACTGTAGCCATGTGTTATTGTATATGTACATGTCAATGTTGTGTGCAGACAGTGTATGTCAATGGAGGTGCTCGGTGTGTGTGAGTGAGAGTGTATGCAAGCATATGTGTGTTGACTTTTGTGTCTGAATGAATGATAAATAATGCATGTTTGTATGTTCTATTGGAATTAAGTTTGTGAATGTTATGTTGTGTTACTGGGTGCATGGCAGGCCGGCTGGAGATGTGTGGGGGCCCAATTGAATTTTAAAGATAGGCCACCAGTCTTATGAAAGTTATAACAGAGCGTCAGCAATGGACTCTTGTGGTGTAGTAGTCTAGTGTTATCCCTCAGGGATTTAGATTGTTTGACCGAGGTACAAAGTCACTGCGAGATTGTTCGTAGTCGTTTTTACTTCGAATACGTTTTTACCTCGGTACAAAAAACCAAACCCATGTCCCCCCAAACTGCCAGTACACCCACAAACCCCCCTACTTACCTTTTCTCCATCCACCGCCTCTCCTGTACCCTGCAGCGTCAGATTCATCCATCTAACGCGGGTCGGATCTGACGCTGGAGGGTCCCTTTTTCTTTTTTTTTGGGTCCCCTGCCACCAATGCTGAGAAAGCGGTGGACAGCCCCGCAAATGCCGAAGTCAAAAATATCAAACATGGGAAGCGGGGGACACCCCCGCAACCCCAGCTCTTTATGTTAGGTATCTACAGCTTAGAACTAATGGTGGTGACTGAATTCAGTCAAATCTACCATTCAACCAAATTTTATCGAACAATTTGGCCAAAACGATCCCTAAGAGCCACCACCCGCCCTCCCTCCACCCCACCCCTGTCCCCCCCACATTTTCAGCAAAGTTACTCCACTGACTGCTGCTCCTCTACTATAAAATAAACCAGACTTCACATGCACAATCCTGTACAGGTCTAAACCCGTCAGGGGACACTATAAGCCTGGTATATATCAGGAAATGGCCGCACCGGACTAAAAACAATGGCAGTGATGTGAAGCAAATGGCGGCAAGGCGCTAAATAGCTAAGGGGAGGAAAAATAGAAAATATAAACGAGTTCTCCAGTTCAATGAAAGCAGCGCCGGCTCAAGGTGTGCCCCAAAAGTGCCGCCGCACAAGGGTGCCCCGAGAGAGCGGCCGCAAATAAAGGGCACTTTGCCTCCAGCTAACTGTCATGCAAACTTACGTATCAGACCGATGCTTAAGTTTGCATGGCAGTGAGCTGACGGCAAAGTGCCCCTTGTTTGCTATTGGTTCAATTGGTGCGGTGCCAGCGCCCAATGAAGAATCACCTGGGCCTGGCACGGCCATTAAACACACAATACAAGAACAGCAGGGGCTCCGTTGCTGCTGCTGTTCTTGTATTGTGTGTTTAAAGGCAGTACTGTGTGAAAGGGAAGCTTATTGCCAATAAACTGATGAAGGTAGTGTTCAAACAGGTGTGTTGGTGACACGCTCTGTTATATGTAAGGCTCTGCTCCCGCCTACCTGGCCGTCTCCTGGTGTTGTGGTGGTTCTGGTGTGTCCTCCCTCCCAGTCCCTATTGTGTGTTGCTCGCCCTGTCCTCGTTGTTGTCAGGTGTGCAGCCAAGTAAGCCGTTGGCAAGGTCATCTTAACTTCAGTCTGCACTTGTGTGGGCCCCCCTAAAGGTTTCTATATGTAATCTACGTAGCATAGCTTTGATGGGCTGCTTTTGTTTGGGTGGTGGTTTCCTTTGAAATTGAAAATGCCACTACTTTCTTTCTTCTTCTGTGATAAAGAAAACTCCATTACAAGTGTGGTGTAAAAGGGTTTTAAGAATAGTTTGAGCCTTTCTCGACTTCCAAATTGTAATAGTTCTTGTTTTTTGTCATGAGACAACCATGTATAGGGATGGTTGCAATTGTATCAAATTGCACATCATTCATCTAGAACTACAGAGCTTTACAACCATTAGGTCTAGGATCACACAACTCTACAACCGTCATGTGACATGGCCAAACAAGCCCCGAGGGAGACCTAGGGGGCGGGGCTAAGGGGCTGAGTGTGAAGCACAGGCTGGCACAGCTTAACCATATGACTGGTCTTAGGTCAAGAGATAAGGCAGAAGCCATGGGGCCCAGTCCATCTCAAAACTTGGACTTTTAGAAAGGCCTAATATTGCATTTGAGCTGAACATCTACCAGGCATGTAAGGGCAATAAACTTCCCTGCCCCTGAGGTGCCGAGCTCGGGTCTATGTGTGCCCTTTTCACCACACCAATGCAGATTAGCTGCCTTGAAGCACTTTTCCCACGGAAGGCACATTGCAAATTACCAATAACAAAATAAAATAGAAAATAAATATGAATCTCGGTGACCTGAGTTCTAATCACAGCTTCCCCAATTGACCAACATGTGTGATCCTGGCCAGATCACTACCTCCCAATGTCTGATTTTACAAAATGGACGGTGCGAAGAAAGTGACCACGTGCCACAAACAAAGTGCTATGCAACGGATCAATTGCATTTAATGATAATTTATTATGATCGCTGAAAATAATACTAATACATGTCAGAGTCTGAGGGGGAAACACTTGTGTGGGGTAAAAGCGGGGTGTGTGCTAGCTGTACCAAGACCGCAAGAGCTGGGCGAGGGATCGGGGAAGGGGGGGGAGGCTGTTTGGATCTAATAGATCCTGCAGTCTGCGACATGTGGCCCGCAGAACGTGGAAATAAATAAATAAAAACAGACAGTTTAAAGAAAACAAGAATGGACATACTGGGCCATGAGCCAGATGTGGGCTTTTTATTTTAGAGGGGGTTTGGGTCCCATTAAAAGATAATGAGGAACAGAACAGGGCCGGTTTTATCGCTCGGGGTCCTCCTTTGAAAGCAGTTGCAGCCAAAGGCGTGTGCGGGCCTACGTGCCGGCTCGGTCGCCCACCGGCATGGGTGACTTCTGAGGGGTCCCACTACAGGGCCTCTCGCTTTGTCACCAGGGGGGTTGAGGCTGCGGAATGCCGGCGTCACGCTTATAAAACCGAGAACCCATCGGCACGGCCTCAAGAACGCTTGGGAAAGAATGATCGGCGTTTAACTGGACGTCGGGAGGCGTCAGGCACGCAGAGCGCTGGCACGCACAGCAATATTTAGTCAGGTGTCCTGTAGAGCGCCGCATGTCACCTTGCAGCCCCTCCAAAGCATGTGCGTGTCAGACACACGGTGCCAAGGTGGAAGTTTGCGCCCAAGGACTGTTGCAGAAGATACAGTGCAGTGATCGCAATAAAGTGGGGCCAGGTCTGTCTGTCAATGATGGTTGAATCTGAGTTGCTACCATATCCATAAGGTGGAACCTGTTTACATAGACTTTTCCCAAACATATATTGCTAATAACTTTTGACTCGGTGGATGGATTTGAATGCCCTTTACAGAAACAAATGTTTGTCACAGGCACCTCGAAACCAGAAATTCTGGGGAAAATGTTAAAAGGTGGAGAGATTATTAACAAAACAAAAAAAAAAAATCTTTTCATCCTCGTCCCATTCATGTTCCCAAAAAATAAAAAGTTCTTTATCTGAACACCTGTAGTACAAAAACTATTGGATAGGTTTGCAACAAATAAGAAACAGGTCGGGCGCAAACTTGCCGCTGAAGGATTTTTTGCTGGTTTGGGGTATATTCTTCAAGTAGTTTTTAAAGTATTCAACAGGGAAGGCATGCCCCTTATTCTGGAACAATTTTTTTAAAAATTTTTTTTATTATTTTGCTTTTATCAAATCAATGATTTTGCAAAAAGAAAAAAGAAAGAAAAAGAAAAAGTTGGAGGAAGAAAAAAATTAAAAGTTTATAGAAAGTTCCCTTTTACAGTTCGGTGTTGACATTCAGGTCAGGTTCAAACCTTGTTTATCAAGAACCTAGTTGATCGGATTCTTTAGATCTAAGGGAACATGCCTCTAAAGCTGCTTTTAAGATTTTTGCAGTTGAAATAGACTATGTCGTTCTTGAACCGCTCAAAAGTCGATTCCACCAGACGTCTTCTTCATTCAAGAGGTTTGAGCTTATCAGAGGACTCAAGTATGCTCTTCTCCATTTTTCAGTTTTGGGGCAATGCATCAAAAGATGTTTTATCGATTCCGGCTCTGAGTCGGTTTCACAGAGGCGGCAAAAGTTGGTTTGTGATTGCCCTCTAATGGCCCTGATTTCGTTTGTTGGAAGCAAATTCAGGCGACTTCTCAGGAAGATAGATCTTAAACCCTTGTCCGGGAATCTTTTCAGGACTTCCGAGGTAGAGTGTAGTTTTTTGGGGTGAAAATTCAAATGGGTGAGAAGTTTGTTGTTGCCTGCCACTGTGAGAGTCTCTATCCAATCCAGGAGCGCCATTTTCCGTTTAACTTTCATGGGATTTTGCAGCAAGTCGTCTACAGAACATCCGCTGATGACCAGTGGAGTGCGCTGTTTGTTCGCCCAAGAGGAAAGAAGTTTGCTCTTACCTTCCCTCATTTCTTCATTGATTATCTTGTAAACAGGTGGAGAGTCTTGCATTATTATTTTCCTGAAAAGGGCAATTTCGCCTGCCTCGATGACCGCTTTCAAGGAAAGAGATCCCAATTCTCTTCTGATAATCAAGATTGGAGTCGAATTTGGGAGCAGAAGAACTTTCCGCCAGAAGTAGGCTTACAATTTTGGCCAGATAGCAGAGGGGATCGCAGTTATTGCCTCACAACCGTATGTCAAACTCGGGACTACTTTGCTCTTGTAAAATTTAATGGCTGGTAGGAGCGAAAATCGTCCGTATTTTCGGTCAATTATTTTAGCCTGAGTGGTCAATTTGTGGATTTTGTCCCATAGATAGTTTTGCATCGCGGTTTTCGATTTTGAATTGTCCATCATCGTCCCCAGATATTTGAAGGACTTCACCACTTCTATTGTTGAGTCTTCGATTCGCAATCTGAAGTTTTTTGAGTTCTTTTCCTGCAGATTTCCGAGGGTCAGGATTTTGGTTTTCTCTTTGTTTATCTCGAGGTTGTTACTTGAGATGTATTTTGCTAGGTTGTCAAGCTGCCTCTGAAGACCAATTGGGGTCTGGTCGACGAGGATGATGTCATCAGCGTATAACAACCTAGTTACAGGAGTCTTACCGACTTTCGGAGGAAATGATCTTAACTCGCTGGAATTGTCTTTTAGGTCTCCAAGGAAGGAGATGAACAGGGCCGGTGCCAATGGGCAGCCCTGCTTAACCCCTCTAAGCGTCTGGATTTCTTCAGACAAGTTTCCCGCTTGGTCCAATTTGATCCTGATTGAAGTCTTGTCATGGAAAGCCTTAATTGGATCAAGGATTTTGTTTGGACAGTTCCATTTTTCTAACTTGGACCACAACAAAGATCTGTCTATTTGGTCAAAAGCTTGACTCAGATCGATAAATGCCAGATGTACTTTCCCGGGCTTAGATGAAAATACAGCCTTTATGACACTTAGCAGCATAATGTTGGCGGTAGTCCCTGAGTTTTTCATGAACCCTGTTTGAAAAGGGTCTCGGCACGGAGCTGATTTGGCCCAGGATTGGAAACATTTTAGGAGAAATGACCAGTAGATTTTTCCAATGGTGTCCAAAAGAGCAATGGGACGATAATTACCAGGCTCGGTTTTGTCTCCTTTTTTATAGATAGGTGCAATCACTGCTGTGCGCCATGAATACGGAATAGATCTTGTGATACTGCAATTCTTGAATACTTGCCCGATGAAGTTAGCCCACTCCACCGGGTGGTTCTTTAAATCTATGTTTGTGATTCCGTCGGGGCCCGGTGCCCTAGAAGATTTAAGGCGCTTAATGGCCAAAACTATGTGTTCCTCATTTGATAAGTCTTCCCAGATGGAAAATATTGAATCCTGCACTGCAGCCGGTGCTTGATTCCTTGGGGGTTGGAAAATCGTGGAGAAGTGTGATTTCCATGCTTCTTCTGAGACATTGTTTGATCCTTTTTCACTTACTCCCTCTTCTGTGTTCTTTATTAGTTGCCAGAAAGCACCAGAGTTCTTAGAATCCAACTTTCGGAGCATTTCTTCAGAATCACGCTGGTACAAGAGGATTCTTTGTTGTCTGAGCCAGAATTTATATGACTTGTGTTCCTTTAGGTAGAGGTCTCTTGGACCCGCTAACTCAGAAATAGCCGCCTGCTTTTTCAGCTTTTTCAAGGTTATCCGTTTCAGGACCAACTCAGTGTCGTAGATGTGTAAAGGTTTTTGAGTTGCTTTATGATTAAATTTCCTTGGTATCAGGTACGGAACCAAAAGAGGCTGGTAGTCAGTGGGGTTTAATTTCTCCCTGTTTCCCCGAGAGCAATGCGTCGAGTAGTTCTTGGACAGTTCCTTGATTCTCTCTGATGTAAGCCTGAGACGGTTTCCTTTGTTGGTGGATTCAGTTTTCTCCATCATTTGGGTTCTTTTTCTAATTGTTGTCGGCCAAGAGATTTTCAGAATGTTATGATCACTTGCTTCCGTCCTTACAACCTCAAATGATGTAATTCGATTTAACATCTCCTCGGATACAAATATGTAATCAATCGTTCTTTCTTGCGAACCTCTTTCCCAAGTTGGGATGGGAACAGCCTGGGGGAGAGAGTGGGCGATGTTAAAGACGTTTCTAGAATCCATGAGCGATTGCCATTGTTTTCCCCGTGACTCAATCTGGGTTGCTTGGTGCAGCTCAAGACCTCTTGGTTGACCCTTTGCTTTTTGGTCCTTGTGGTCTGGTTCAACAAGTACCAGGTCCTCTGTTGTCAGATCTTTTAAGTCTCTTGTGTGTTTTAGGATTTTCAGTACTGTTCCCCTGTTTAGAGTTTTCTTCTCAAAATTTGCCAGAATCTGTTCCAGCTTTAAAATTGTCGCAGCTGCAAGCCTTAAGTTTAAGGGTATTTTTTGATTCGAGCTTCTGTCCCAAGAATGTTTCTTTTTTTCCGTCAGTTCAGTACGGTCATTAAATCCTTTGTGCAAATTTGGTTCGACTCTCTGGGTTTTGATAGTATCAGTATAGGATTCCGGTTCAACATGGTTTCTTTTGTGCGACGCTGGTTTCTCCCTTAAGGAATACGGGCCACGAGGATGTCTTTCATCAACGTCTAGCCGGACCCTTTTGTTGTCACTGTCGGGCTTATGTTTTTTTGGTGGTGAATTTTTTGTACAGTCATTGATCGGTTGCGATCTTTCATGATGATGGTTTTCAATGTGGTTTTGACAGCCGCTCTCTGGGGACGAGTGGAGAGTGATGTTCATTAGAGATTCATCTCTCAGGAAGTCTTCAACAGTAATTGGCGAATGTGACAGCGGAGACTGAGAGGGACTTCTAACGTAATGGCAGACCTGTATCGGGGACTGAGGAGTGGCACAGAGCTTTATTTCATTCACTGGCAGGTCGTTGGTTTTCTGTCGGGGGGTCAAACCTTTTTCCAATGGTTTGCCAGCTGAGGGATCCAGAACAGGAGCTGTCACCACTTCTTGTGGGATGTTTTTTTTTTTTTTTATTTCCATTCGAATTAGTAAGCTGAGGTAGTTTGTCTGTTGTTTGCACTTCAACTGGACTCACTCCAGGTTGCTGACGTGATTGTTTGGGAGCTACAGTTGGCTCTTTTACGCAAGGTTTAGCCGGGCCCTTTTTGACTCCTTCAAATAGAAATTTTCTGAGAGGTTCGATGTTTTCTTTTCCTTTTTGGTTTTTTCTGAACTCTTTCCCAAAGTCAAAGCAGATTTTGCTTGGAACCTGTTTTCCAGTTTGTTGGGTCTTCAACCCCGATTCTCTTCCTTTTTCTGCCATTGGGTCGGTCTGTGATGCAGAATCTGTTGTATCTTTAATTAAGATTGAGTGGACTGATTGAATCGACTTTTCAGTTTTTTTTTGCAAAGGGACACCAATGATTTTGTCATATATAACACTGTCAACCTTTTCCTTTGCGGTTATATACCCTTCAAGGTATGTCATTTTCGTGTGAGTCATTGCAATCAGGGTAGTTTGGTCCTTTAACGTATCGTTTATGGCTTCATATAATTTACCAAAAGGAGCGAGTGCGATCGTCAAAGCTGACATCAATGTGGTCAGGTCTCGTTTTTTCGGTGGTGTTTCATTGAGGGCTCCCTCCAATTAGGTCCCACCAGCACTTTTCCTTCGAGGTGAAATATTATGGCAGCGGGGTGAAGAAAGAGGCTGTGATTTAGCCTTAGGAGAGTGGAGTGCTGGGTCCGGGACTGCTGAGGTTGGTTCCTGTTGGTGTTGATTTTTGGCTGGAGAATCGAATTCCCGGGTCTCACTACTTTGAGGGGCAGGTTGAGAGCTTAGAGGACCCTTTGGGCTATTCCTCTGGGGAAATTCAGCAAGCGAGGCGGGTAGGCTTGTTGGAGGACGGTTGAACGGAGCAGATTTTGGACTCCCGATGTTGCAAGCAAATCGGCTCTTGGGCTTTCCAGGAGAGGAAAAACTTCACGGGTGTTGTCATTTTCAACAGAAAGCGGTAAAGGATCTTTCGGTGCATAAGGAAACTTGCATGCTTTAGGGCCCCCAGCGAGGTTGTCTGTTGCGTCCAATATTTCAGCATCCGTCAGTTCAAGGAGGACATCATATTTTCGTTTCCCTTGGCTGACGAAGTATGCTTTTAAAGATCTGCAGATCGCTGCGTTCGTTACAAGCTCGTCCAAGGGTTTTTTTATACTGTGGTGCTCAACCGGCCATACCCTTCTTCTTTCTTTGTTTGCTTTGGTTTCTTTTTTACCTTGGGAACTCTTTATTTTTCAAACTTTTGTTTGGGTAAGTGCGTGGAAGCAATGAGTCAATGGAAGGGGATTCACCCTCTAAATTCAGCGTATTTGGAGGCTTTGCAGGTTGAAGCTCTACAGTAGGCGTGTCTTCTTCAGTTTGTTGGTCTTTGGCTCCACCCCCTTGAGGAGGTGGACCCTCCTTTTCGGGTGCATGAATATTAGCACGCCCCACCTTCTTCTCCGATGACGCTGTCGGGACCTCCGTAGCTTCCAGGACGAGTGCTGGCGGGGCGGCAGGTGGGAGAGCGAGCCCCTGCGGCTCCCCACCTCCTCGGCAGAGGCCACCCCTGCCACTGCCCTCCGAGCCGTCACACACTACGCCGGTCGAACCTAGGGCTCCAGGCGACCGAAGAACCTCCGAGGCCCGAACTCCGGTAAGAGGTTTTTGAAAGCCCTCCTGGGCTGCAACGAGCGCAACGAGTGGCGAAGCCGCATGCGGTTCCCTCGCCGCCCACCCTTCAGTCGGCTGCACTGGGAACCTGACCGCATGGGGCTTCACCAGCTCAGGCGCCCGCTCTTGGACCTCGCAGGACTCGATTGCCGCAATGAGTCTGGTTTGAAGTGTTTCCACTCTGGCAGCATCCTTGCTTGGGGCTGTCGGTGGGGCTTCGCTTTGGTCCTGATTGGTTTTTTCCAAAGCGGACTCGTGTTGAAAGTGTACTAGGGAGCTAGCGGTTTGGGGCCCCAAGTTGGTAGGATGTCTTTTTCTTGAGAGTGGGCGAGGGAGGTCAGGTCTAGTAGACGGTCTTTGGTTTGAGCTCCTCAGCCATCGCATGTCCTCTTCTTCACCTCCCAGAGGTGATGACGGGGGCGTTTCACCCCTTGTGGCCTCCATGCAGGCAGACAGGAGTCTGCCGATCAATCCTGCTCACGGACTGCCACAGACTGCAACTTTGCAGCCAAGTCCGCGGCTAGGAAGAGGTTTTATGGGTCCACCCACAAAAACAGCAACAAGTGTAGAGATACTCTGGTAAGAAGGTCTGGTAAGGAAAGTCGACTGCCACAGACTGCAACTCTGCAGCCAACTCCGCAGCCGCTCCGCGGCTAGGAAGAGGTTTTATGGGTCCACCCACAAAAACAGCAACAAGTGTAGAGAGACTCTGGTAGGAAGGTCTGGTAAGGAAAGTCGACTGCCACAGACTGCAACTCTGCAGCCAACTCCGCGGCCGCCCCGCGGCTAGGAAGAGGTTTTATGGGTCCACCCACAAAAACAGCAACAAGTGTAGAGAGACTCTGGTAGGAAGGTCTGGTAAGGAAAGTCGACTGCCACAGACTGCAACCCTGCAAGTTTTTTTTTTATATATCTCCCATGGTGCAGTACGCTACAATATTAGAGTACTGTAGCTTTGAAGCACAGAGGCTGAAAAACTTTTCAGAAATGAAAATCTGACATTTTTTTAGTCGATGCATGCAATTCCCCCTTTAATAGCGAGGGAAGTCGAAAATGAAAAGCGCTTAAAATTACATTTGGAGAAGGTAAAAGGGCATATTAATAGCAGGCTACAGGTGGAGAGGGGGAATGAGCAGCACGTTATCTTAATCCATATTTATAATGCACCCATCACCGTAATGACCTTACTGCACCTGGCCTTCTAAGAAAAATTGGCATATTGTGACCCTGCCAGGTTGTCGCCAGACTTTAGTCTTTAGAAAGGAAAGACTAGGGATTCAGACAGGGTTAATAGGAAAGAGTGTTTAAGCAGAAGAACAAAGCGATTCAGAGGGTAAAAAGCATTTGGGAAGACAGGGATGCGATATGGTTGTAATAGTCGAGATGCGTGTTTGTAACTGTGATTAGCTGTCTGTGTGTGAGAGAGAAGCTGAAAGGAATGGCCAGCTCAATGCAGAGCAGAACGTACTGTGATGGCAAGCTAGACCCGACGAAGCACGGTACTAGATCTAGCTGGTGGGTCTTCGAATGATGTACTTGAGAGATGCTCAAGCAGCCGTAGTTGTGTGCAGGCCTTCCCCTAGGCTAGTTTGCAATAAACAATCCCTGTACAAGGGAAGCACACTGGGTTTGCAGAGCCAGCCGGCAGATGTGTCGGCGCCAAGAGTTGGACATGTATAGACATACGCGTGAGGAAAACATGGAGTAAGTGGAAGGTGAGGAGACATCATGGACTTACGTGCAACTATATATGGCTCTATAGGGCAGGGGCTAGTTATGATTTCTCATGATTTAAGATAGATGAACTTAAATATAAGGAGTGTAATGTCACTGAATAATGTTTACTTTGGTTTGCATCTGTGACCTACAGGTTATTGGCAAATCCCACCCGCAGTTGAATAACTATAGGAACTTGTTTTTATCAGTCACCTGCTGAAAGTGTTAGGCTTTCATAGTGCAGTAATAGAGATGTGTTACTTCTATTCAATGCAAAATCACTCCATTCCTGGTCCTCTGAAGGTGAAATGCTGAGTCTGCCCCACCATCTGTGGTTGACATATTTATACAAACATGAGCTTATTAACTGATCTAATTAAGACGCACCAAACCATTTAAATTGTATAAAAAAAAGTACCCAGAAGCAGAAGCATTCAACCGACTGAGCTACCTGTATTGGATTTTAGCTGCGACTTAAAGGTTAAGTTACACACAGAAGGCTGTGGATATGTGCAGTGCCCATATCCCTGTCCATAACTTTTAACTTGTTGTCCCAAGTCCCCTACAGGATGGACCTGTTTGCTAAGAAAGAGGCTCCAGCACTGTCAGAATGCACAAAAGTACTCAGAAGCAGGCCACTGCCAGGAATACAGGCCTGCAGCTCCAGTGCTGTCAGAAAAGTTAGCACTCAGAAGCAGGCTGCTGCCAGGAAGACAGGCTTGCAGCTCCAGTGCTGTCAGACTGCAAGTCAGCATTCAACAGCAGGCCGATGTCAGGCAGACAGGCTGGCAGCTGCAGTGCTGCCAGACAGCAAGTCAGCACTTAGCAGCAGGCTGCTGCCCGTAAGACAGGCGTGCAGCTCCAGTGCTGTCAGACTGCAAGGTAGCACCTAGCAGCAGGCTGCTGCCAGGAAGAAAGGCTTGCAGCTCCGGTGTTGCCAGACAGCAAGTCAGCACTCATAAGCAGGCCTCTGTCAGGAAGACAGGTTTGCAGCTCCAGTGCTGTCAGACTGCAAGTCAGCACTCAGCAGCAGGCCTCTGTCAGGAAGACATGCTTGCAGCTCCCGTGCTGTCAGACTGCAAGGTCGCACTTAGCTGCAGGTCGCTTTCAGGAAGAGAGGCTTGCAGCTCCAAGTCAGCACTCAACAGCAGGCTGCTGTCAGGAAGACAAGCTTGCAGCTTCAGTGCTGCCACACAGCAGTACCAACCTCAGCGACTATCCTCTTGAGGCCAGAGGCATGCTGCTGACTGCTATACAAGCAGTGTAAGAGTGCATGCAGTCACCTTCAGCCTGAACCGAGGCATGATCTCAAACATGGACTTCAAGGGCTTCGATGGTGCAGAAAATAATGCATCCTCATAACCGCTTCCTCCTGCTAAAAAGCTCAACTGGCACTCAACATCCCTCTATGTATGAGCTTAATAGGAAGTTTATTGCAGTGTTGAGGGTCTGAAAATGTAGCCTCTCCAAAGTTGGAATTGGTAGCAGTTTCATTAGTTACTTGACATCATTATGGCTGTGGGTACTAAATAAAGGGTTGAATTATGAGTATGTTGGTAATAGTAACAATATGCTACGGCCAACTTTAAAAATTCTGCCTAATTATGAATTGGGATTGCAAGGGACATGCGAATGGGGTACAAACAAATTAATGCATGGGGTTCATCCACGTCATTTAATTGTATCACCAAGATAGCCTTTACAGTACATAAATATACAGTACAATTAAATATCAATTGATAAAATATTCCAAAAGGAAATAAATAAGCTACGTCATCAAGTTAATCCACAAAAATCTTTTTTAAACTATGCATTCCTAAGAAAGGTCTCGTAATAACAAAACAAGAGCGTAATCAAGAGAGCAAGTAAGAGCGCAAACAAGAGAGCAAGCTCGTTATAGCCTAACCATGAAGGCAAGCCACACGTAGCGTGCAGTAGCAAACGTAACTAGGTTGATGGCCCACTTAACTAGGTTGGAATCATAGTTTAAAGCCCCATGCAGTACTTTCTGTGCGTTTGTGTGGTAAGTATCCCATGTAATCCCAATGAATAATTAGGTGGTATTTTTAAACACAGTGTAACTTTAAACCCTTGTTCCAAGGACTGGAAAGGCGGGTAACGGCTCTGCAGCCCAAGGTATATGACCTAGCGAAGCCAGGGCCTATAACGAGGGCACCGGCCTGTTAGTCCCCCATTACAGCTATTGCAATGATGGTGGTTAATGCTATTAGCACCCCGGGTTACCAAAGCGGTAACCCGGGGTGCGGGACACAGCAAGTGTCCGTTGAATGAATGAAAATACCAAACCAAAATGGCTGCCATGGTTATAGAAGGCGGGGCTCTGTACGCTATGACCAGGGCAGCCGAAAAATGGAAGCTTGTGTGGCGGCGGGCGGCACCACCGCCACAATCAGATGAGTGGTGATGGGAAGGGGGGTTGGGATTTATTTACAACAAAAAAAGATAAGGGAAGGCGGGGGAAGATGGTGGCCGCAGCGGGGGAGGTAGTCTGCGGGTTCTGTGGAACACAGGCTGAGATTACAGGTTTCAGCCTGTGATCCGTGTTACCTGATTGGCTGCGCTCTCCGCCCCGGATGCTGATGATATTTAAAAGTACCATTACCACCACAAGCGTAATGGGTGGGGAAACGCCTTCCACTGTGCATTGTAGAACACATTTCCCTCTACCAGTAACAGAGAGGAGGAAAACATTGTTAAATCATCGATGGTGTAAGTACAAAATCCGATTATAACCCCTAGTTTCTCCAATTGGCCAGGCTGTGTCATTTTAGACGAATCACTTAATTTCCCTGAGCTTCTGTTGCCAAACTTGGAAGTACTCACACAAAGGTTCAACATGGCTATTAAGCACTTTACTAAAAACTGGATTAGTGTTAATTTGTATTTTTTTAATTTATATAGCACTTTACACCAAAGCATACCGCCCCACTCTATCTACAGCCTTTCATCACAAGTTATTAACCCAGAATCTAAACAGCTTTAGGGCCTACCTGTCTCCGAACATCATGGGCTCGTTGAGGCACTGGGTGCAAGCTTCGTGGAACCACTGCCGGCACCTGTAGCACTGCAGCATCTTCAGGTACCACCTGCACAAAAGTAGAAAAACAAGCACACCAATGACAACCAGCAAGGGAAGAAGCACTGCATACCAATGGCAACCAGCAAGGGAAGAAGCACTGCACATCAATGAAAACCAGCAGGGGAAGAAGCACTGCACACCAATGACAACCAGCAGGGGAAGACACACTGCACACCAGTGACAACCAGCAAGGGAAGAAGCACTGCCTACCAATGACAACCAGCAAGGGAAGAAGCACTGCACACCAATGACAACCGGCAAGGGATGAAGCACTGCACACCAATGACAACCGGCAAGGGAAGAAGCACTGCATACCAATGATATCCAGCAAGGGAAGAAGCACTGCACACCAATGACAACCAGCAGGGGAAGAAACACTGCACACCAGTGACAACCAGCAGGGGAAGAAGCACTGCACACCAATGACAACCAGCAGGGGAAGAAGCACTGCACACCAGTGACAACCAGCAAGGGAAGAAGCACTGCACACCAATGACAACCAGCAAGGGAAGAAGCACTGCACACCAGTGACAACCAGCAGGGGAAGAAACACTGCACACCAGTGACAACCAGCAGGGGAAGAAGCACTGCACACCAATGACAACCAGCAAGGGAAGAACCACTGCACACCAATGACAACCAGCAAGGGAAGAAGCACTGCACACCAATGACAACCAGCAGGGGAAGAATCACTGCACACCCATGACATCCAGCAAGGGAAGAAGCACTGCACACCCATGACAACCAGCAAGGGAAGAAGCACTGCACACCAGTGACAACCAGCAAGGGAAGAAGCACTGCACACCAATGACAACCAGCAAGGGAAGAAGCACTGCACACCAATGACAACCAGCAAGGGAAGAAGCACTGCACAGCAATGACAACCAGCAAGGGAAGGAGCACTGCACACCAATGACAACCAGCAAGGGAAGAAGCAGTGCATACCCATGACAACCAGCAAGGGAAGAAGCACTGCACACCAATGACAACCAGCAAGGGAGGAAGCACTGCACACCAATGACAACCAGCAAGGGAAGAAGCACTGCACACCAATGACAACCAGCAAGGGAACAAGCACTGCACACCAATGACAAAATAAAATCGTATGAGTGTCCCCATTCTTTCACGTCACTAATAATTCTGTTTCACTCACAAACATCAATGAGAGTGCGTATCACCTTAGATGGTAAACTATGTCCTGAAATTCGGACTCAACAAGGTTTAAAACAGGGATGTGCACTGGCAGTGTTTCTATTTAACTTCTTTATTATAGATCTGGGTCCTGAATTTATGAATTGTAATGGTGATGCCCCTAGGATAGGAGCTCAGAAAATCCCATATTTGTTATATGCGGATGACCTTGTTCTTTTATTACAAACGCTGCAAGGTCTTCAACGTATGTTGTCACGGTTGGGAGACTATGTGCAGGCAAATAACTTGGAGATTAATATAATGAAATCCCAAATAATAAGCTGTACCGTCAGTTCGGGGGCTGTGGGACATCTTCCTTTATTCTCATGGACACCAAATTAGTAAACGTTACCCTATATAAATATCTTGGGTGGCTATTAAGAATAGACAGACTAGGAGAGATGATGAGGCAACTGCCCGGAACAAACTTCAACATTTAATCTCCCAGTCTCGAATCTTAATTAAAAAATGTGGGAAATTCTCTTTGAAGCATATTGTGCTATTTTACAAAATGAAGGTGTTGCCAATTACACTATATGGTGTGGAAGGAAGGCTGCCAGAGAAGCAACAGATTTGGGATGCACTAGAATCAACATATTGGAAGCATATTCTAGCCCTCCCAAATATTGTCCCGATAGCGATCATACGCTATGAATTTGGATTTTTATCCCTCTACTCCCAGGCACTGTGGAGACAGTGCGTATTTTTCCGCAAATGTTTGTTGGGACTAAAGAGTGGAAGCATCCTAGAGGTAATAGGTTATAACCTTCTTAAATCTGGAAATGTATTCCCTAGGACATGGCGGAATTATGTGATGGATAACTTGGTCGAAGCAGATGTGTCCTTAGAAGTGTTGTTATCGAATCCTGCTCGAGCTAAAGTTAAAATCTTCCAAGCAGATTGGGCCAGGAATATAACAAGGTGCATCCAATATAAAGATTTTAACATCTGGAATTTTGGAATGAAGCGTTATGGAATGATGGCGTCTTATTTAGTGAAATGTCCATCGCCTAAGGTTCGTTCCGACTACTTAAGGTTCAGACTCAACCTATGGAGCATTTGCAATGCTCTTTGTAAAAGGAAACTGTTGCCAATTGATCGAAATTATTGTAGATATTGCCTATCACTGCAACAAAGTGAAACATAACAACATCTGTTGGTGGAATGTAGTGCTTTAGATGGAGTACGAGCAAGATGCTTCGATAATGTATTTTGAATTCATACCGTGAGGGAGAGCGATCAAATATGGCAAATGTTGTTTTCAAACACACGGGCAAGGGTACAGATAGAGCTAGTCCAATTTTTACAAATGATATTACCACGAGCGAAGGATATGTAAAAGGCATTAAGTGCAGGGACCATGGTAGAGAATAGTGGTGACTGTATTTATGCATAAGTCTAATTGCTATAGAGTCTATGTTCTGCATGTCTCGTGGTCGTTATGTTTTTATGGTGTTATGTGATTTTATGTTTCGACGTTTCTGTATCCTAACAAGAGTGTCTATTTTGTTATGTATTATTTCTTATGTAATATATGGAAGTTTGATTTGATGTATGTTTGTATTAAATATTTGAAAAGTTGCGCTGCAACTAAATAAATAAAAACAATTTTTAAAAAAGAATGACAACCAGCAAGGGAAGAAGCACTGCACACCATTGACAACCAGCAAGGGAAGAAGCACTGCACACCAATGACAACCAGCAAGGGAAGAAGCACTGCACACCAGTGACAACCAGCAAGGGAAGAAGCACTATATACCAGTGAGACCCAGCAAGGGAAGAAGCACTGCACACCCATGACATCCAGCAAGGGAAGAAGCACTGCACACAAATGACACCCAGCAGGGGAAGAAGCACTGCACACCCATGACAACCAGCAAGGGAAGAAGCACTGCACACCAGTGACAACCAGCAAGGGAAGACGCACTACATACCAATGACAACCAGCAAGGGAAGAGCAGTGCATACCAATGACAGCCAGCAAGGGAAGAAGCACTGCACACCAATGACAACCACCAAGGGAAAAAGCACTGCACACCAATGACAACCAACAAGGGAAGAAGCAGTGCATACCCATGACAACCTGCAAGGGAAGAAGCACTGCACACCAGTGACAACAATCAAGTGAAGAAGCACTGCACACCAATGACAACCAGCAAGGGAGGAAGCACTGCACACCAATGACAACCAGCAAGGGAGGAAGCACTGCACACCAATGACAACCAGCAAGGGAGGAAGCACTGCACATAACACCAATAACAAAAGCACTGCATTTTGTCTTCATAAACCCACCTCTAGTTTGCCTGCTGATAATTGCCCCATGTGTGGGCATGCATCAGTAAAGTAAACAAAAGCATGAGTTGGCCACATAAGCATCTCATTTACACCTTGGTGCATAGGAACTAATAATGAACATATTGGGTCACAAAGACTTTTCCAAATGTTCATGTGCTCATGTGTTCATGTGTTCAAGTGCTCATGTGCTCATGTGTTCAAGTGCTCATGTGCATTTGAAACATACACCCACCTGCGGTGACTCACGGGGGGCCTCCCAGGATGCTCACATTTCACGGGGCATGTTCTGCCCTTTAGACACACACTTTGAGCCAATTGTCAAAAGATTCTGGGATGGGATAGTAAATCCTCTTCATTTGCACCAGAAAAGCATGTTCTCTGTTCACCTGAATGTGTGCATCAAAAATGTGCACATTCTAGTCCCACCCACCCCCCACATGGGCACAACTGTGCAAATCAGAGGGTGGAAGATGGCTTTTTGTGCATTTGAAAGCACATCCCAAATTCCGAAACCGAAGTACGTTGAAATCAAACACATTCCCCAGTGCCGGTTTGAAACAAAGTGCAAGTTTTCCTCGTGCAAATGAAGAGGATGCTAATGACTCCCACCTAATGCAACTGGTGCATGTGGGTGAGAAATGCATGACATGGCCCTGTCTGACCCTGTCATGCATTGGTAGGAAATGCTGCTGTCCCACTTGAATTTCTATCCCTCAGAAAGGGATATAAATACTTCATTTTTCTTTATCATTGCACAAGGATGGGCCCTTTAAGGGCCCGTCACTGTGAAATGCACTCGCACCACACACGTACGTGTCGGTAGCCTCACTCATGTATGCAAGGGGGCTGCTCAGTGCATCACTTGCGTTGCCACCCACCCCCCTAGAAAAAGACATTTCTCAGAGTAATGCAAATGACAAAAAGGACATCTTCGACACATTTTTTATTTGTGTTACTTTTTGAGAATCTGACCCTTTGCATTTAGCGGCATGACAGTGGGTTTGCAAACCAGATTACTCAGCACATCCCAGTTTCATAGAGGGATATGATATGACAGGTTATTTATAACGTGCTTAATACCCAGAGATTTCTAAGCGCGGACCCGGGGACCGAACCTGTGTCACTCCGTATCTTTTTGCTTCCAAAGCGAACACTTTGCCCCCGAGCTATCCTCCCGAGAGGATGTGGTTAGAAACGTGCCTCACTGTCAATGGCTTCTTTTTGCACCTGATGCTGATCTGAAGGGAGCAAGTCAGGATCTTGAGAAAGCAGAAGTCAGAGTGGGGATTTTTCCTGCCACTGCCTGCCCTGCAGTGGCAGAAACAGAAGCAATCAAAAAACGCAGCACCTAACCGGAAGTACTGAAAGCACAAGTGGGCTCCTACCCTAGCTTTCTTATTGGTGACTATGCATACTCGCCTACATCAAATATGCATCATGTTAAAAAATGCACTGTTTTATTTGTTTTACAATAGAAAAACATTTTCATCTTAGAATATCTCATAGAAAATCATGCAAAGACTTACAATCGTGTAGGGGTTAGTGTGTGAGTCAATTGAATACTCTCGTTCAACACAACTCATTACCTGCCATTCTAGTGAACCATTGCACTGGTTTGGATCTGCCACAACTGATTTGCATGCATCAAACTGTTGTTCTCAATTTACATTTTGTATTGTACAGTAAGGTCCTTAATGGAGCACAGGTTTAAGGTGTCTGCATGAGCACCACATTAGGCGCAGTTGGGCTGGAGCGTTTCTGCAGAAGTCAAAATCTGAACATGGTATCTTTCAGAACAGTTTGATGCATGTTAGTCAGTTGTGGTAGGTCCAAATCGCTGCAATGGTGCACTAGAATGCTCAGGTAATGTGTTGTATTGAGCAAGAGCATTTCATTGGTTCATGTACTAACCCCTAGTAAAGACTTTGGGCTCCATTACAAGAGTGGTGGTATTCCCAGGTTTTCCGCCAAACTCGGTTAACATTGCTGCCACCTGGCCCACTTGATTTACCTCTGTATTAGGCGTAGGAGCAGGGCAGAGTTAATCCCCATTTTTCGTGATATTTACCTCCAGCAACTTTCTGGAGGTAAGATTGGAATTCGGCAGTGAGATAAAACCGCCAGTAATTCTGTTACCGCCATAAAGGCGACTGTAATGGAATTACAGGCACTAATTCATTGCACCGTCGAATTCGTAATGAATGAATGAGTTATTTCCTTGGAAGTGACGACCTGAAGGCTCCAGCAAATGAAGTTCGTAACGCAAGCGCTGAAAAGCGCTCATTCAAAGCAGAAAAATAGACCCGGGCGTTAATAGACGCCGATTATGAGGTGACAGTCAGCTAGAAGGGAACTGAAACAATAAATGCCCACTGAAACGCTATAAATTCTTCTTTGTCAGCAATGGGCTAATGTGGAGGAACCAGTTATAAAAGACAAGGTGATAATCAGTGGGAGTTTAGTGTTTCAGCTCCCTGCTGGTTGGCCGTTTCGTGATAGTTGGGTGATATTAACCCCCACTTGTATGTGTCTCCATTAAAATGTATCAATTCCATGTGCGTGGTGCCCCAGACTGTTTTCCGCTCTAACGTGGGGGGGGCCCTCAACCATCACGTGGAAAAGGGCCCCCGAACTTCTTCAGCCGGGCCTGCTCACCACTGACATAGCGCTATCCTGCCCTTTGCAGGTTTGAATGCTGGCAGGGCTTTCTCTCAAGGGCGAAACATTGAGTACCATTAAATTGGGTAAAAATAACATCCATTATTACAGTGCTTAAAAGTGGGAGGAAGCTAGGATGATGTGCTGTATGAAAACATGCAGGATGTAAGCAAAGCACAAGAGATGCGGGATTAGCCCTTGGGCGCCATCTACTGGCACTGTGTTTATTTGGACACCCGAGGGTGAATCTGCTTAATCCGGCCCATTTGTCCTCGCTGGTCCCGCCTCTCCACCGATTCTCTGCTTGCTTTAACGGGCGACGCGCAGTGGTCGAAGTGGGCGGGAGCGGTAGCGAGCAGTGCTCATCTACTTTTTTTTATTACGTTTTACTGTTCCTATACTTTTATTTTAAAAAGAAACCGTTCCGGAATGTTTTCGTTTTAAAATAAGAGTGTAGGAAGAAGTTGAATCTTTCCTTTTTTTATTACGATTTACTGTTCCTATACTTTTATTTTAAAAAGAACCGTTCTGGAATGTTCTCATTTTAAATTAAGAGTGTAGGAAACTTTAGCTTTCAGTGCACTGCACTTTTCCCTTATACAGCAGGTGCATGTTTTTGGGGGTTCCTATTGTGCTTCGGAGGGAATGTGGCGACAGGGTTTGTGAGGAGCGGGACACACCAACGAAGAACATAGTTCCACTACTTCTTTTCATACACTTTGACGACTGCGGACACGTCCACAGCCCCCGCCATGCCACGCTTCTCCCTCTTCCACTCATGACCCTCCACTCACTACCCGTGCTCCTCGGCTTGCCCGTTGCATTCCAGCCCCCCATGCACAGGACGCTTTTGGAAAGAACATACTGCATTTGTTGCCCATGCAACAGATTATCACTGCGGGTGCAGCAGTGTATCACAGCTGCATGATAGGGGCTTTTGGTTTCACTGACAGTCTGGATTCATACATAATCTTAATTTTATTAAAGCTTTCAGCGTAAATTAATACAAACTTTTGCTTTTAAAAGAAAATTCACACACTCCCTACAAAGCCACAGCCATCCTAGTTTTGTCCTTTTCCTAGTTTGGTCCTTATGAGCATTTTGTCGTTTTTGTCCATCGTTTCCTGGTTTGGCATTGTTTTTTTGCCTCTTTCACGCGATTTCTAGATCTAAATCGTTCCGCGATCACAGTTCTCTGTTTCATGATCTATACCAGTGTCTTTAACATGGTTTCTAAGAATACTCCCAGCCCTCTTGCTGTTCTTTGGTTTGGCTCGTCATACATAGTTGTCCACCATTGGTCAGGATCTGAATCACAGGTTGGCATTAGCATCGGCTGTAGTATTTTTCTCCTTTCAATTTAGAAATTAGGGCAAAACAATACTAGATGCCGTGTGGAATCTTCGTCCTGCTTGCCGACATTCGCATTTTTTTTCTAGACCATATTTCTGCAGATTTGTTTTTGTCCTCAAAATATTGAGTCTAAAACAAAAAAAATGATCTCTGCGATTTTGATTTGCACTCTTTTTTAGGTATCATGGCAGGCTTTTTGGAAATCTGGTGATCATTGTTGACAAAGTGCGAAATTTAGATGCTGCTCGTGCACTTTCTGTTTGCAACCAGTCAATTGACAACAGCAAAATGTTGGTCCTCTTTGGGTGATTACGTAAGGCTTCCACTGATACGTTCAGGTTTTGCAAGATATCGTTACATTTTATTTTCTACTCAGTTAATGGCCAGAATGGTATTCTTTCATTCTCCTTTTTCAAAATTGTGTATTGAGGAGGATACTTTGATGAGGCTATCTTTCAAAAAGTGGCTAGAGCCTTCCATACAACTTGGACTTGCATAGAATGCAATTCAAGTTCCTGTCTTATGATATTCATCAGTACTGATGCCGGAATTCTCAATATTTTTCTCCAGAATCTATCCCACACTTCCCACAGGATTCTCACAATTTAACTTTATGTGCATTTAGTTTCTTCAGTTTTTTCTGGTTTTATTTCTTCTTGGTTTTTTTCACCCCATCCGTGCTCCTCATGTTATACTTTGTCAGCTGAGCCACTACTAGTATGTTTTTTTGCTGCCGCGTTCTGACATTTTTCAAGGCAGATTTCATCTTAAGAATCAATGAATTTTGTAGTTTAATCCCATGTTTTTCCCCACAATTGCATGCTATGGAATGGCAGTGTGACGAGCCTGCCTAGTGTACGTGCCATGCACCTGACCACCAGTGCCTCAGTGTCACGTCCTCTCTACTCCTTCATAGTGACGTTTCCAGCGAGCGGGAAACGGAAGCAGCTGAGGCAGCCGAGACATTGGGCAACAGCTTTGCACTGGTCTGACTCATAGCAAATCTAAACACTGTGGCCTGGGCCTCAACCTGTAGCTTCTAGAAGGGTGTTCTGCACAACCACAAAGTTTATAAATGACTCACAAGGGGATAATTCCCTTCTGCAAAGAAACAGAAGGAGTGCCCTGCAGTGATGACAGGCTCGTGCTCGTCTTCTTGCTGATAGATTTTATCTATCAGCTGTGATTATTGGATACCGGGGCTTAAGCCCCAATACTCCATCTTCTCGGTTTGAGTGTATAGTCGTGGGTTATGATTCTAGGCTCTTATCCGTGACTTTGCACTGCAAAAATAAAGTTTGCACAGTTCCGTGAATCAGGGTGTGTGTCATCAGTGCAAAGTCACTTTTCAGCAGTGCAAAGTCACTTTGAAACGTGCAAAAATTCCATGAATCGGGCCCTTAGTGTCTTACTTCTCTCAGGTCAGGGCCGCCACCCCATTGATGTTTCCTATCACTTGCAGCACTGCTCTGATGAACCCTTACTTAGAGTTATGCCTCAATCCAGGGGTGCCCTATGGCCACAGGCCTCACATAGCCGATGTATGCAGCCAGGGTAGAAGCATGCTGCACACTGTTGCCAAGATTATGCTGCATGTCTGCAGCACACCTGAGTTGTTCATAATTCAAAGGAAATTATCTGGGGTGCATTTTACTAGAAAGTTAATCATGAAATGGTACCCCTTTACCTCACCATATTTCGACCTCTCCCCCAGCTGTCCAGACTCATAAGGCCTCTTTGCCAATATTTACTAGCATGACTGCAGCCAAAATATGCTTGCTTTGTTGTGGGTGCACATCCCTCCACCATGGGGGCTTGATTTATGGACTTTTTAGCACACTGCAAAGTGACTTTGCACTCCCAACAAACACCCTGATTTACAGAACAGTGCAAAGTCGCTTTGCACTGAAAACGTACTGTGAATTAGGACCATTTAGCGCAGTGCAAACAGTACTTTTTCAGCAAAAATACACGTTGCACTGTTCTGTAAATCCGGGTGTTTGTTGGCACTGCAAAGTCACCTTGCATCAGTGCAAAGTGACTTTGCACTGCGCTACGAATTCCATAAATCAGGCCTGAAGGCTGCAAGTCTTGCATTTGCAACTCACATCCGACCGCATAAAGTTTGGGAGAGCGTTCAACACTCACATTTTCCTCTCGCAATACACTTGCTAAACTATCATTTCACCTATGCCTTCACCCAATGACAATCCTCTCCCCTTGGACACTCACAGCCCTTGGAAGTGGTCCAACGGATGGTGTAAGCATTCCACAAATACACAATTCAGACAACATAAATCACATGTCTTTCCTAATGTAGTGCTTAGTGTCAGATTCCCTCTGCTTCTAAATGCTATAACGGCTAGTGTCGGTATTTTCCAATTTAATGGTACTCAATTTATCATGCTTGGAAGAGTGAAGGGCTGAGTTGGCCCTGCTGGAATTCGAACCTGTGCCCGGCCGGCTGAACAAACACGTCTAGGAGGAGCGCTTACCCCTCCAAATGATCTCGCTTATCTTTGGTGGCGAAGGTTGGACGATTTAAAGGTGCTTAAACCTAAACTGTTAATGTTTGGGTGATCACCTTCCTCTTCCGTTCCTAAATAATGAAGTTCCTTTTACTTGTATCCAGTCACTTCTAAAATGTTTTCTATTTGCTATTTTTCTGTCTCCGCTATTTCCATTTCATTATCCCCTACTTGCTGGTTTTTCCTGTTTAAGGTTATCACTCTTTTATTATTGTGAACGGGTGTGAACGTTGGTCTTCTACAAAAGATGCATATAAAGTCGTAGTGAAAATGGCTGCCAGGTGGCGACATTTCTCTAAAAATGGACCCTCCACACCATCAAACACTTTCCCCAAATATTCTAGGATTGGAGGTAATAATATACAATTACCTAGGGTACCCGATAGCCCAGTCGTCCCCATCTGAGAAGGTTATTTCAATGCAGTCCTTCATAGGACAGAATGATCCCATGAACGGCCTGGCAAGGCAGTACACGTGGAGGGCATGCCAGCTGTGTCGACCTTTCAGAATGCTGCCCAGTTTCAGATCAGTGTGGCTTTCAAGAAGTACATAGGGTCCTTTTACACTAAGTGCTGGCATGCCTCCTTTCTCAAATAAGTGAGTAGGCACCTGTCACCAAAGTCACACACAAGCAATAGAAAACATTATTCAACTAACCCTGTGTTAAGATTATTACGAAGCTCAGAAGGCCTAAATGTAAAAAAAATTACATTTGTCAGTTATTCTGAGGATATTTCTCTGCAAAGAAAAACATTTCTTAATCGTATTTTACACGTTTTGGAAACATAATAAAGAAACCACAAAGCTCTCTTTCAATCACAATCTTAAGGGCAAAAAAGACGTGAAATTTGATGGGCCTCGTTTGGAATTTGGCGGTATTTTCTCGGGAAATTTCCTCCACACAAAACCAAACGGTTCTGGTGAGTTTCAATTTTGAAACTGAACTTGTCAGAGCAGAAAAACATGCAGTATACAAACAGACTCTATTCTCAAGACAGTGGAAAACCACAGTTGGGGATTGGTAAACCTCTTACTCCGTGGAGTGAAGTCTAATATCTACAAAAAGAAGTTTAAGGTTATTTCTTAAAAAAGGGAAGAAAGTGCCACCACTTACATGGGTATCCTGTCTCACAGATAAATTTTTAGGCAAAAATAGATATAAATTTTATTAATCGTACAAAATTCATTTTAAAAATAGAAAATTCATCATAAAAAATGATCATATCACATGGAACAAACAATTCTAAAACCACACAAATAATTCAGCTTCAATCGGTTCTAGTCTCAAATTTGATCTTTTGGTCAACCCGTATGACCCAATCACACTGAGTCCCCTCGCCTCGAAACCAACTTTTGGCTAATTCAGTTCTTAGTTGACCAAAAGATCAAATTTGAGACTAGAACCGATTGAAGCTGAATTATTTGTGTGGTTTTAGAATTGTTTGTTCCATGTGATATGATCATTTTTTATGATGAATTTTCTATTTTTAAAATGAATTTTGTACGATTAATAAAATTTATATCTATTTTTGCCTAAAAATTTATCTGTGAGACAGGATACCCATGTAAGTGGTGGCACTTTCTTCCCTTTTTTAAGAAATAACCTTAAACTTCTTTTTGTAGATATTAGTATACAAACAGACTGCATGTTCTGCTTTTGCCACCAAGCACTAAGGAGGTCATTATCAGTTTGGTGGTATTAATACCTCAAAACGGAAATGCTGCCACCGCAAGCCATAGGCATGCGTTCACAGGAAGGGTAAGCATGATTGGAAGTCAAGTGGGCTCTTTCGGCCATTTCCCATTCTGGAGTGCAACGGTCTTCATAGGGGGAATGAGCTATTACCACATGTGGTCTTAACAGATGTGTTAATAGCGCATGTGGTCACTGTTTTGTGCTGAGGAGTTTTCTTCAACAAAAAAGCAGTCAGAAAAGGAGAGCCTAGGTATGAAACTTGGAATTTGGCAGAGCGGTTAAACATGTGGGGCTTACAAGCATGGTGGCGTGGCAAAGAATTAGCGGTAACAGAATTAGCGCCACTTTTTCCGCACCGTCATACTACGAGTATGATCCTTGAGTGGGGGATTTATCTTCAGCATCATACTGGAGGTAAATCTCCCACTTTCTGCCAAAAATGGGCAAAACTGGTGGGAAATTCCACAGCGGCAATTCTGCCGGCAGTAATTCCACTAGAAATGCCCCATTGAGTCCAATGGACTCTCCAAAAATGGGGATTAACTCCGCCACCACCAGTTGTAATCCGGCAGTAATTCCGCCGGACTAACAGTAATTCCGTTGGGCGGTATGCCGTTTCCACCAGCATACAACCCAACTCGTAATGAGGCCTTGTTTGTAACTACTTCATGTTTTGTTGCTCCTGTCAAACTTGTAATGACCACCTAAATTAGGCCCTTATTGAGGTGCACTGAAGAAAGATGCACACACGCCACAAAGTTGTTACACACACCCACACACACTGTGTAGTGTACACGGCCAACATTTTCTCTTCAAAATTTATAGAAGGGCACACATAGAGTTCTAACTCTGCCACACAAAAGAACCTCTCAAGCACTGTGCGTGTATCTTTCTTACTCTGCCCCAACACAGCAAAGGTCACACACAGAGCAAGTGCCTTACTCTCCAGGTCCGCCGCAGTAGCAGTAACACTGCTGGTGATTGGTCCGATGCGGTGAATCCCATTCTAGTTCCTGCGGGCGGTATGGGAGCACCATTTTGACAGCTTGCAGTGTTTTGGCGATTGCCCCTTTCCGTAAAGCACCTCCTTTCTGAAAGAACACAAAAAAAGGTACAAAATCCGAAAACGACAATTCAGGAAAAAGAATACTTAATAATGTATTGCAATGTATAAGTCATTTTGACAAAACATTCTTATTACAGCTTATGGTAAACTTTGCACATTCATGAACATTGTTGTGTTTTTTTGTAGGGTTGATTTCCGGCCTCCATCTCATCTTTGGCGTACATCTCTGCAGCTGTGCAGGATTCCTAGGCTAGTCCACGTGGTCACAGCATGAAGCATAGATTTGGCAGAATAAATGGGCGGAGAGGATGGCATGAATGGAGGCACATGCGTGGGAGGCCTTTCCTAAACTGGTGGCACAACTGGGACTTGAGTAGGCGATTAAACTCCCCAAGCCACCCTTCACCACCATCTTGAAGGCCCTGCTGGGTAATAAGCGTTTCTGTCAGTATAGGACCAAATGCAGGATATCTTTCGGGGCCATTTTGAATAGCTGACATTGCAACCCTCACAAGTGCCTTCATGTAAGTCAAAAGTACACCGACCACGGGAGGAATGGCATGCAGAGCGATGCACAAGATTCAGCCAAACACTGACGGCGTGGGTGGGACTGGGCAATGCAGAGAAAACCAAGTAGGACATGCCGACTGAGGTTACGGAGGAGTATTCTGTGTGGTGGCAGATCAAATGGAAAGTGTATGTAATTCATTAGAACAAGCCCACAATTTCCTTAAATGAGAGATCACCCTGCCGAGAGCCACTCTCCACAAAAAAAAACACTCTGTCCATCAGGAACAAAGAAACTGATCAGATAAAGCTTGACTTGAAAAGAAAAAAAAAAAGCCTGACGCTCTCACGTATTCACGTACGAGTGAGAGCTTCGGACCTTAGAAAAAAAGGCTTGGGCTGAATTTATTGGCTGGGAGCATCAGGGACTTTAGCAAGCCCCAGTAGCGCCCTGTCTCTGGGACATTTTTCAGAGACTGCCGGGGCTCTGCACCAGCTAGAGACCCAGAGCACTTAAATCCCTGCTCACGTCACCTCCCTCCTACCTGTACTCCTATGCTATAGTTTTGTCTTATAATTTCGGCTTATAGGTGTGTTAAAAGTTGAAAGAAAAAAATGGGACGTGCATGGAGAGTTGAACAGAAAAACATTTGATCTCCCCATTTGGTGATAAGGGAAGGGGAAATAACGGCAAAGACTGCACAAGCAGGGGAAGGAGCCGGGCGCTGTTTCTGCGGGCACTGTATCTGCGCCCAATATCCAAAACGTTAATGTTGTACCGCGCACCGTGACCAATGGAATTGCTCCCCGGGCCGCTCTGGCGGATCTAAAAATGAGAGGAGGCGTAGGGGGGCGGGTTAGTCGGGTGAAGAGGGAGTAGGAAAGTGAGAGAAGTGGTGTGCTGTTGGCAGCTTCAGTTCGGCCTTTTGGAACCTTTTTATAAGATGCTGGTCCACACCATTCCAGAAGTCTGGAAGAAAAGAGACTAAATGCAGGATCAAGCACAAATGAGTGCACAAGAAAACATTTATTTGAAAATTCGTCCATTGGAATTTGCACCAGAATCAAAATCGTTTCTGGTGATCGACTCTTTTTTTGGGTCAAAAATAAATTGCAATGCTGGACAAAGCACTTGTAAATTGCTGTTCAGCGCTTTAGTTTAAAGGGATATATAAATCGGAAATAATATATAAAGGCAGGCAGAAATATTGGCTTTCTGCGGTTGGTAAATGTCACATGTCTGCAAGGCGGAGTCGGTTTTCCTCTGGGTAAAACAAACGTGTGTTTTTTTAAGCGTGCGTAATAGCATTAGCTCCCTGCTTATTCACAGCAGTGAACTTTCCCTTTCCTTGGAATTCAAGACAGGTTTACTTCCCCCAGCTAATTTCTGGTGAAACAAAGCCAGGGTCTGATTCATCTGCCGCAGTTACAGGCAGTTATCACAGAACGTGAACTATTGGCCCCCTTTCCGTTGCTTCACAGGAATGCAAAAACAACGAGCTGACGCAGCTCCCCGGGCTGTAAAGCCGGGACGCCAACATCAGCCTCGCCTGCTGCTAGATGGCGCTTCCTGCAGAGACGCTCAGCGTGTTCTGGAGGTGATTGGCTGGTTTGCAAATGAGGGACCTAGTGCTCGCGCTCGCATGTTGTTGGCTGACGGATGATTACCACAGAAAGAGGACTGAAGTAAGAGCACTAGGCAGGGAGTTATGAAAACTCAAATTAGAACAAATGAGCTCCATCCTAAAACAGCCTAAAAACGTGTCCTCATGCTTTTTATCCTTTTATTTTACACAGCAACCACACGCCAAATAAAAGAAAACAAATGAACACTTGAAGCCATGAAGCCATGAAAAGAGGAACATTGAATAACACATCAAAATAACTATGGGAATGAATAGAAGCATCATATGTGTTGATATAGCATACACTGTAACATAATCCTTTCTAAGTGCTCGGTTGACATATCCTTATCAACCTCACCAATGGTACAATGCTGCACGGTATCCTGTACTTGCTTCATAGCACTGCCGATCCTATGTCAAGAAGACTCGGAGGCGAAGGATTATGCTCAGTTCTACCATAGCTCTCAACTCACCCGCTTTTGGCGGGTGTCACCCGCCAAAAGCATCCAGACACCCGCCCACCCGCCAGCTCATCTGTTTCACCCGCCTTTGCAAGGGTGGGAGCTACAGTTCATATTTATTGCCGGGACCCGATTCCGAAATCGGGTCCCGGCGCGACTATTCCAGTGCGAATCGGGGTGTGAAAAGCAAGTGACATGCTTTTCACGCCCCCATTTCCTCCCCCTTCCCCTCCCTGGCGCTCTCCTCCAATGAGGATTGTGCCTGGGAGCAGAGCCCCACCCCGCCGCCCCGCCCCCCCCAAACCCTCCACACCCCCAAAAGGAGTTTTCACCCACCTTGGTGTAAAAAAAGGTTGAGAGCTATGGTTCTACTCTTTACTTCTGGAGCAGCCAACAATAAAACTCATTACAAACTGACAATGAACTACATTAACCATGAGAAAATGATTGAATTTGTAGTTTGTGCTTCATAGGTTTATTCCTCCACGTGATCCCCTAAGTACAATCACATTACTACAGTCCACATTAAACACTGTTGACTTCCTCATTCCCTCTTTCTTTGCTGCTCGAGCAGCTGACCTAAGTGAAATTGACAAATTCTTTATAAACGAGTGATTGTGACTGTTGTATATTAGTGACTGAAAGTTAGTGGGAAGCGCAGCGCGACGTCGGCCGCGCAGAGCGGATACTTTTTGGCAGAGCTTATCCGCATTGTAGAACGCGACAGGGCAAATGATCCAGCGTTCTGAGCCTCAGTAGGAGGCAGTGGCGGATGAAAGTTCGCACTGGGTGCGACGGAACCTCAGAGGTTGCGGCACCATTGCAAAACTTCTGTGGGCACAGTTCAGGATTGAGAGAGGTGCAGCATTCTATATATAATGCAGTTTAAAACATTTACAATTATATAATCGCGCAGAGTGGTCGTGTTACGCTTATGCACGCTTCCGGATACAGGGGAACAAAATGACAGCACGCCGCTTAGTGGCTGCAAAAGCACACCGCAGGATCAGCTTAAACAAGGTGCAGGGGAAGACAGACAGGCACAGTCCGAGGAAATATTGAAAAACGGGCATTGAAACTTCCTGGGAACAAGTAATTACCCCAAAGAGGAGGTGAGGCTCTGTATACTGACAGACACAGTCCCAAGCAATACTATCAAGCTGAAATTAGACCTGCTTAGCTACAAAGTAAAGCAGTAATTGAAGGGGGCAACCTAGGTAAACGGCATAAGGTCACTGCACACGGCACAGGCTTTAACATGAGCAGATACTCAGATGAAGACTCAGAAGGCCTGAGTGCCGGCGGGGGCCCCATGAGAGAAGAGAGGGGCATTATGGAAGATCTGGTGGCATTCTTTCATGGCATGGCGGAACTGAGGAAAGCGCGCAGGGGGAAAGGGGAAAGAAAAAAGAAAACCCATAGGGTTCGTAGCGCCCAGCCCCCACCGGGTTCACCACGGAAGAACAAAGGAGACAAAAGAATGGTAAGGTCACGAGCCAGTTATGACCAGGACAACTCAGAGGACACCTATGAAGACAACTGCATGAGCAGCGAACAGTCGGACGTGCAGAGCTCGCTATGATCACAAACATATTCCTCGAGTGATGGGTGAGAGCCCAGGGGCAAGAGAGGCAAACCTGCGAATGAAGAGCCTCAGGGCGACAAGTTCGTCCCAGATGCCTTGGTACACCCAAGGTCATCGGAATGGGACCCCCCAGAAAACATTACGGCCTACTTAAAAAAACGGCTCAGAGCCCCACAGAGTAAAAAGGCCAGGAGCAAGATGGGGGCAGAATGCCCCAGACCCAGAGTCCCAGACGGTGTAGCAGAGACACCAGGAATTGATGATCGGATGCTGACCTTCATGGGAAGGTATGGCAAGGACATCAAGAAGTGCATAGATCGTTCATGGAGGTCTTGCCAGGACAAATTACTGGACGCGGTCAGCCCGATCATGAGAATTTGGCAGATGGCAGAAGAGGCTAAGCAAAAGAAAAAACGACCCAGAGATACTTTCCGGCTGGGCTCAGAGGTCAATATGTCTTCTGGGAAACACGAATAGCCCCATAGCCACTGAGAGAAGAAGATCTATTTTGTTGAAAATAGATTCAAAGTTGTTGGAACTGGCGCCACCAGAAACGGCGGCAGTGGCCAAGGGAAAACTATTTGGTCACACATTCATCAAAGACATGGGAAGTTTACCAGCACTTATGCCTCAATGGACAAGTCACAGGCCTCCATCACGAAGATTTTTGGGCGTAGGTTTTTTGATAAGGCTGGCAGAGGCAAGGGCCGCTCAGCCAGCCGGTACCCATGTTACAGGTCCTTAGGTCATAGAACACACTGGAGAGAGCAGGAAGACCGACGGGCCAACCCCTTCTTTCCTTCCAGGGGAAGAGGCAGAGACAGTGGCTGGAGAGGCAGTGGCAGACAGCAGCAGCAAAACGGTGCAGGTGAGAAAAAAAGGGAGCGCTGGCAGAGACATTAAAAGCTGGGATACCTCCGGTGGGAGGGAGAGTAGCACTGCACACACAAAGATCGTTGGAAATATCCTCAGACCCATGGGTTCTGCAGACTGTTCAGGGTTTTGTCTGGGAATCCTGAGAACCAATACAGGAATTCCTGCGCAACCAGATAAGGATCAACAGAGAAGACGAAGTACTACTAGACAGAGAGGTAGAAAAGCTGAAAATAAAAAAGGCCATCAGCCCGGCCAGCGGAAACCAAACGGGATTTGTAAGCAACTTGTTCCTAATGAAGGGTAAACACAAGGTCAGGCCAGTTATCACCCTCAGAGCACTGAATTCATTCTTGGTGTACAGACACTTCAAGATGGAAGGAATTCACCTATTGAGGGACATTCTACAGAAAGGGGACTGGCTAGCGAGGATAGACCTCAGGGAGGCTTACCTGATAATATCTATTCATCAGAGTCAGAGGAGGCTCTTACAGTTTCTCTGGAAGGGACAGAAATGGGAATTTACAAGCTTACCTTTCAGACTAGCCTCAGCCCCTTGGTGCTTAACTAAGCTGATGAAGCCGGTGGTGGGGCACCTCAGGGAATAAGGAATCAGATTAATTATATACCTGGACGATATATACATTATGTGCCAGGACAGGGAAATGATGGTGGAACAGGTCAAGATAGCGACAGGTTTTCTGATCAACTGAGAGAAATCGGAATTAGCCCTTGCCCAGTCAATGGAATTCTTGGGGTTCATTCTGGAAACAGTGCAGGGCACCCTCAGTCCGCCCCTAGAGAAAGTGAACTCTCTCAAGAGAGAGATAAAGAACATGATGACAAGGGAAATGATTTCCCCGAGTGGGATAGCCAGACTGGTAGGCCAACTGTCATCCTCGATTCAAGCCATTTGTCCAGGCCCTCTGCATTACAGGGTGTTGGAGTGCTTGAAGATGGAACATATCAGGAAGGGAGTATTCTACAAACAGAGTGTGCCCATTTCTCAGGAAGCGAAGACAGAACTAGAGTAGTGGTATCACCACATGGAGGCTTGGAATGGCAGGGCGATATCTGGCTTCTCCCCGGACCTTATAATAGAGTCGGACGTCAGCCCTTGAGGCTGGAGAGCCAGGTGCGGCGATCAGTCGACCGGGGGGAGATGATCGAACGAGGAACTAGACCTCCATATCAACTGTCTCGAACTGTTAGCAGGATCCTTTGCAATCTGCTGCTGTACGCAAGATGAGCCATCCTGCTCAAGATGGACAACGTCTCAGCAGTCAGGTACATAAACCGACTGGGAGGGACGAGATTCAGATTGCTAGCGGAGATAGCCAAGGAACTTTGGCATTTATGTCTCCAGAGAGGAGTCAGCATAATGGTGGAGCAACTGTCGGATGATCAGAACCAGATTGCGGACTGGAACGCAAGACACTTGTGGGTCTCCAGCGATTGGCAGCTGGAGGAATCTATTTTCCAGGAGAGGTTAGGGAGGTAAGTGTCAAACAGACCTGTTCACTTCAAAGTTGAACAAGAAGCTCTCCAGGTATTTCTGCTGTATACCAGACTCAGAAGCGGTATCGACGGATGCCTTTCTCCAGGTCTGGGGACCAGCGTCAGAATACGCATTCCCGCCGTTTGTCATGATAGCACAAACTGTGGCACAGGTCAGGAGACAGGGAGCAACAGTGATTCTAGTGATACCCGATTGGAGGGGTCAAATTTGGTTTCCAGACCTGCTGCACATGGCTTACCACATTCCAATTCTACTGCCACACAGACAAGACATTGTGCTGGGCCCGACAGGAGAGCATCACCCACTGTTTCAATCAGGGAATCTGAATCTGATAGGCCGGGCGATTTCAGTAGATCCTGGGCCAAGTCAGGTCTTTTGGGAACAGCTCAGGAATTCATCAGAGAATCCTGGGCCCCGGGGCCTGGGAAGGCTTACAGAGTGGCATGGCTTAAATTGAGTAATTGATGCATGGAGAGGGAAGTGCATCCCATATGAACAGATGCGATTCACGTGGTGAATTCTTTGGCAGGTCAAGCGGCGAAGCCAAGGCATATAGAACAATTAATACTTACAGATAGGCGATATCGGCCGGTCATGATTATGTAGAGGGGAACCCCATCGGCGAAAACCCCTTGATTTGCAGATTACTGAAGGGAGTTAGATGTATGAGACCTCTGACTCCGAAATATTCCCGCCTCTGAGATGTGAGCTTGGTATTGACAATGTTCGAGTCATGGCCAGACAACGAACAATTATCTTGGAAAGAGCTCTGGCCAAAACTGACTACACAATTGTGTTTAATTTCCCGTAAGAGGGTGTCAGAGGTCAGGGCTTTGGAGGTGGACAGAAAGTCCTTTTCACCCACAGGGGTATATACTCTCAATAGAGAAGAGGAAGAAGATGGGTATTAGGACTGTAGAATATGTGGCTTTTCCATAAAGACCCAGGGTGTGCCTTGTTAGGTGCCTTTAGGCTTACGAGGTCATGGCAGAACAAGTCATGCCCATAGGGGAATCTCAACTGTTGATAGCGGTGAAGAAGCCTTTTAAGGCAGTGGAGTCGGCCATGTTAGCAAGATGGGTGAAATGGTGCATGGGCCAAGCGGCCATTGATTAGGTTAGTTTGGTGCTCACTCGACTAGAGGGGCCATGGCATCTATGGCCTTCAAGCTAGGAGCACGCCTGAAGGACAATTTGAAGGCGGTTGACTGGTCAAAAGAAACGACTTTTAAGAATGTTTATTTTGGAACAGTATATCAGGTGGCTTCGTTGAGCCACCGAGTCTTGACATAGAATACAGATTTTCAACACATTTGTTATAGAAAGTCATGATTCTATTAAGGACTCGGAGGTGAAGGATTATTCCATCCATTCTATCACTAGAGAGTGGCAGGAATGATGACATGATGTTTATCTATGCATTGTTGATGAAAATTGAGCATGTCACGTATTATGATATGGGATTGCCCACCCGTCCGGGAACAGTCGTTTCATTGATGTTATATGTGTTTTGATAGGTGCAGAGGTTAAACAAGCGGCTTCATGAGGAGTGATCAAGGTTGTTGGAAAGAAAGCAGATGCGTATCGGTTGGGGCGCAAGTTTCAGTTGTCAACCAGCTTCAGAAAGAGGAGGAATTAAGGAAGTCGACAGTGTTTATTGTGGACTGTAGAAACGGGACTGGACTAAGCGGATCACGTGGAAGAATAAACCTATGAAGCACAAACTACAATTTCACTCATGTTCTCATGGGTAGTTAATTGTCAGTTTGTTGTTCAATTTATTTTGTTGCTGGCTGCTCGAGAAGTAAAGAGTAGAACTGAGCATAATCCTTCGCCTCCGAGTCTTGACATAGAATCATGACCTTCTATAACGAATGTGTTGAAAATCTGTATTAATTTTTTATCCTAATTTTGTATAGGCATGTGTTATCTTCCAGAAAGAGCTAACTGCACGGCGGACTACTACCGCTTCCACAGTGCAGGCTCTTTCCGAGGGATTACACAAATTCACTACATGATGCAGTGCTAGGCACTGGATCCAAGCGACCCCGGGTTCCTGTTTCCAATGCTGCATCATGTCAGGAATCCTCTTTGTACACTGAATGAATTTTAAAGCACATTTGCCCCAAAATATGGATTAGAAAGTAGTTAAGCATAAGACGTTGAAATGTAGTATGTGTTAAGATTGAGTAATAGCATACTGGAAGTTTTATGCAAATTCTTGACTTCAAAGGGATTTGGCAGATGAGGAGAGATGGAAGAAAGTGGGTGGTGTACATAGGAGAGGGGCTAACAGAAGCGGAATGCCAGAGTAACAACACAAAAGAGGTCCACGGTGGAGAGGCCCAACAGGAAATCTCCAGAGTTCCCTGTAGGCCGGTCCACCCCAGCTTCTGAGGCTTCACAACTGGGAGTCATATTTTAAGCACCATGCAATCCATGAAAGTCATTAACTTCCTAGCTCCTATGTTTGGAAGTTTTTTGTTTTTTTTCTCAATTTAAAGGGCTTAAATGAAGTACTGCCAGCAGGTGGGCGTCAACTGGGCATAGAGAAAGGTTAGGGCAGTAGCGGTAGATCTGGTCTTGCAAATATGTGGGCGCTGTGTAATCCAGGCGTTGGTTTACAAGGAAGAGATCCCCGAAAGTGACTCTCAAACACAAGGGAAACCCAGGGACACTTCTCACGTGAGCGGGGATGGGATGGACACTTTTCTGGCTGAAGATAAGGTCGGCTGCAGCTTTTAGGTTTTTTTGGAACCAGAAAGACATAATCAACAGACCAGCTGTCTGACTACAAGATTTCGATGGTATTTAAAATGGAGAATCCAATCTGTTGTTTGAAACTTATGTGGCGGTTTATTCTAAAGCATTGGCTCTTTTATCAGGAGAAGTCCAGCCCTACAACCACCCGCACTGTGGTTACTGATGCTTCTATGGTATTAGCATAATATATCTAAAAACATTTGATCTAAAATATTTGAGCAAATTATTCTGACCTTTCTTTCGGTCAAATTTAATTTAATATATATATGGGGGTGGGTAAGGGTATAGATTAGGTTGAGGGGAAGTGAAGGCAGGGTTGCGGGGAGTCTCCTCTGCGTTATAGACCAAAAAAGGTCAAATAAATTAGATCAACTGTTATTAGGTCAAATGTTTTAGGTCATATAGACCCAAACCGCTTATATTACACTATAGCACAAAGCCTTGCTGGTCGCTTCCCAATCAGGTTATCACATCCTCAGCCATCCCTCCTTTATGGAATCTATGTATAGGATTTCTGTTACAAATGGTTAATCGAAATAAGAAATAGTATTAAATTGTAGTAATTTTGGTGTCAACTTAATCAATTCGACCAGAACCCTCCTCACACTGGCATGTGTTTTATCCCCACAATCCCCCCCACCGCCCGGCATCCATTTTAAGGGGGATCCGGGAGGTGAGCTCATGTGCCTTCTTCTTTGCTTTGCTTTTGGTTATAACTCTTTGCACCAAGCCCCACCATGGCAAAGCTCCAACGGAAAACCAGCCATACCCAGGCCTTTATCTGCTTATGACACCTGTTAGTTACTCAATACATTGGGCATGGTGGTGGACTCATTGGCCCTAGGTAACAGTGTTTGAGAGTATGTATTGGGATGCCAAGCTCCCTATTTATGCAGCCTGATATGTTGGTTTATCCTGGCCAAATCAAGACATTTTCACTGATTTAAAATAGTCAACTGTAGTAAAATGAGAACACTCCTAGGGTGACTTATTGCTGTCCCTGGCATTTCATGAATGTCCACATTCAACCTTGTGTGTTCTGGGAAGAAGGATCACTCACCCTCACCGCCAGCGCAAATATACATCTTCGACAGAACCACGGTGTGGACGCAGATTTGTTGCGGTTGCCCACCGTCGGGATGTGACACTGCTGGTGGTATCCTGCAAAAAGAGAAGCATCTCACTGAAAATAGTGGTGGGAAAGGGAACTATTGCCAATGGAAAATAGATGAAAGGATTAAAAGGTCGTCTGGGTAGCTCTTAACACCTCATGTCATCCTTACTCCCTAATGACCCGCACAGCACAAAAGGAACAATAAGCAATAAGAAATACAAATATAAATGTTCATTAATTATTAAATTGGTGGCAAGAGAGCAACTACTTAGCTTTCAGGAAAGCACTGAAGATGGCTATCTTTAAATAATTTAATGGATACTCCGGACAAATAAATAGCACCCAGTTGTCTCATTCACAATACGTCTGTCTTGGTCTAAATGTAAGCACCCTCATGCCTGTGGGTTACGGCGCAATATAAATAAAAAAAAGCAAACAAATAAATAAATAAGTATCTGTATCTGCCAGGCCATTTCTTTGAATTTCGGTTTGCACATAAGGTACAAGAAGCTGAATTCATAGTCAGATTCAAGACAGTAGAACATAAGGTGAATAAGATATCATTACAACTCAGGCGTTAAGGGTTAACGCCGTCGTTAACCCTTAACGCCTGATTCCGATTTTAACGGCTGCATTTAGCAGCCGTTAAAATCCATGGCGCTAAACCGCCTTGGTGCTAATTACGCCACCGTAATCTACGGTGGCGTAATTAGCACCTTCCCCACTCCCATTATGCCCTATGGGGCAAAAATGGGAATGGGGAAGGGTAAAATGGGAAATGGGGATTTACCGCCCCACTCACCTTGGAATGGGGCGGTAAATCCGCCATCCACCATGGTGCAAACGCAGTTTACACCATGGTGGTAAATTTGGCGTACTTACTGCCTGGGTCGTAATGACCCCCATTGCCTTGAGAAAGCGCCAGGAATGTGTGAAACATGTGTTGGCCATGTTTTGACAATTCTGATTGTAAATAAGTGATTCATATGAATGGACACTTGTGCAAAAACAGATCAGTCATTTTAAACAGTTCAAGGTGACATCCTTATTTTTGCATTGATTAAAACGACGGCACGGAAGCCGTGGAAGTAGCAAACCACATTGTGCCAATACCAAGACATATTTGCTACAAAATGTTGACCGCCTGTGAAATGTCCCTCATCTAGAAAGCATCGGGTCAAGCAGGGTCCCCCGAATACTACAGAATTTGTGGACCACAAGGGCTGCCCGTGACGCACCTCAACGCTTTACAATGAGAACAATTCAAAACAGGAATTCTTTGAACCATTGCAAGGTCGATCCCATGCCACTTCCAGTTGCTTGGATTCGGTTGGACGGATTTTTGAGTGTATACATAAACTAGTGGATGACTGATCTGTACGACTTTAAAGAAGCTGCACATGATGGTACAGCAGCAGCCTTTACTCCCAGAACTCAACTAATGATGAGAATGGTACTCCTACAACTGAGTTCTGGCGAGTGGTCACCTATTTCCACCAGGGCAGTTGGCATGTACACGGCTGGCTGTCCCCACCTTTTATTTTATGTAACCTTAGCACATCTCTTACTCAAATTTGGAACACTCTGTGTTCTATATAGATGTTACATCAAAGCGCAGCCTGAGCGATGGCATAAATCCAACATATTTGCCACATGTAGATATTGTTTTTCATGTGATGAAAGGAAACCTTGTGTGCTTCTTGAGAAGGCAAGTAAAATGGTGGACATCTACTTTCACAATATTTGACATTAGTGTCATGTTTGTGGAATGTCCAGTACCGCCTGGTGGATGTTATCATCATCCCAAGATTAACACCGTCAAAAGTTAAGAATGTTGTGTTACGGCAATACTATTTGTAGAGCACTCAAAAGCCACAAGTGCCTTCTGGGTGCTAGAGTTGCGCGGTAGATGAATAAGAAACTTGGAATTAAGAAGTTGCAATGTGGAATAGGATCTTAATTAAATTCTGGATGGACTCCTAAACAGCGAAGAAGTCACTCTTTTTTAAAGCCGGTGTTCTCTGCCAGCGACACTGGGACAGGAAACCTCCAGCATTTGACAGCTCTACATAACTTACTCTGCCACCGCCTCCTTGATCAATTATTGCACTCATATACTCACTTTCAAAGAGAGGGCAGAGAAGACAATAGCAGCCCTTGGATAACTGTGGGAGCTGGCATCCTCCACTGGATGAGGAGGGTATATAGGATCACAAGGGGGAGATCCCAAGAAGATCAGAACAGATCATCTATGGAAAGAGTGCAGCTAACAGTCATTTTGCTAGAGGAATCTCACTTCTGTGCTTCCGCGGGTAAAAAGGTTGCCCTTTTAAGGGATATAGAAACGGTTGACTGCAGTATACTTTCTGTACAAATTCTGCTATGCATTCTATTCACTCATACATTTTTGTCTGCTTTCTTTGTTATATATGGTTTTAGAAGTGTTTCGCTTATTTAAAAAAAAAGCATTGTTAAAGTGCTTACCCACTTATGCACTAAAGATGGTGGCAAGAAAACTCTGAAACCATGACAGAAACGAAATCCCTGTTGACAGCAAATAAGGCCAAATACAGGTAACATCGGTAAAGACCGAGGTTGCAATGCTTCTAAGATGTCTGGGGAAATTCTGAAGTTTAGGGCAAGTGAGGTGGCGATAGACCAGACTTTGAGTGGTCCTCAACGCAGGGGTCAATAAACACCTGGGAAAAACAACTGTAATGCACCAGTGAAGTTGGTCCTATGTGCCTCAGGTCTACATATGCCTATCTGTGGGATTCTGCCTGGAATAACCCCTTTCCTAGCACACCCCACTTGCCCCAGACACTCAATGGCTTCACCTCAGCAATTGCTCTTTTCGATAAATGCATGCTATTTTGCTTTATCCCACCTGCAGGCCTGTTCCCCGTATCCTCTTTTTGTCTAATTTTCTGCTTTTCAAGGGAGGTAGAGGGTGCTAACAAAGGGTAAGGGGCTTAGGGCAGGCGAATTGGCAGCAAGGAATCTACAAGCAACTAGGGGAGGAAGCAGTGGGGGTTCAGATCGCCAAGTATCAGGTCAGGTGGGGAGTGTGTGTGGACCTAGCTATTAGCGAGGAACCATTAATTGTAGAGGAGGACCTTGAGTTCCTTCCTGAAATGTAGAACCAAAGGGGTGAGTATTGTGTTGACAGGGAGTAGGTTCCAGAGTAGGAAGGGCGTAGACAGAGAAGGCCTTTCTTCTGGTTCTTTCCTTCTTGCACCGGCGGTGTTCAAGTCTGCACACGTCTTTACTTCGGGATGACTGCAGGCCTCTGGAGATGCTGAGCTTGTCAGAGAGGTACCTTGGGGACTTGAGGGCTCTTGCCATGCACATCTAATCAGTCTCCTCCTCTTCCACAATCAAGCCAAGGACCCTGCAACAGAGGTTCTTACCCACTTTAGTGATAGGAAACGAACGTTGCTGGGAGACGGGCGAAGCGAGGCTCCGGGGAGAAGGTAGGTATGCAGAAGAAAAAGTAAGTATGGTGCAACGGGTTGAGGGTTGGGGGATTCGGTACTGTGTGATCGATGTGATTGTTGTGATCACTGCGTGGCTCCGTTTTCAGATTCAGCATTTTGGTATTCGAAATAACGGGGCGGGCAGTGATCATGTAGATCCCGAGTAAATTTGGAGAAATGTTACACGGGGGAAATGTCACAGATCCGTACTAACCTGATCCATTGTACCACCTCTGCTCCAATCAACCTATCAAGGGCCACAGTGCACGCTCAACACCAAGAAGGAGGAGTTTACTGGACAGGGGGGCCCCAAAACCGGTGACACAAGCCTTGCAAGAACTTATTGCATTTATCGAAGAGCAGGGTGTAATTCTGAACAGAAATACTTACAAAGTAGCCCTTAACAGAGAGCAGAATAAGTCTTAGGGTACGGGACCTTTACATAAAGGCTTTCACAGTGAATTAGCTGCAGAACAATACGCGTTCCCTGAACTTAGAATGCAGGGGTGAAAAGTCCTCTTAACGTAAAGAAAGACAGATAGCAATAATGAAGAAAAAGATGAACCCAGCAGCCACGCCACAAGCCCATTAAAGAAAAGGGGAAAATCCCATACAGTTCATAGCCGACATCACCAGGAATATTTAAGAGAACTGGAATTGGTGTTCAGTTTGCGCTTGCTAGCCGCGTGCAGATAGATCTGCATTTTTACACTGCCAATTGTACATTGCATTAGATTTTAACAGCTACAGAAGCACTGCCCTTCAGCCAGCTCCGGTCCAGTTACCGGGTCAGTGTAGAAAGTACACCTCAGAGAATTGGACACTCTGGGCCTCATTACGACCCAGGCGGACTTCGCGGTGCTAAATGCACCGCGAAGCATGGCGGAAAGCCGCCGATAGCGCCATGGGGGTTGGCGGATTTACCGCCCCATTCCGACCTCGGCGGAGCGGTAAATCCCCAATCCCCATTCTGCCCTTCCCCATTCCCATTTTCGCCCCATAGGGTATAATGGGAGTGGGGAAGGAGTTAATTACGCCACCGTAAAATACGGTGGCGTAATTAACAACGAGGTCCCGTAGCGCCATGGTTTTCTCCGGCTGGTAAAACCAGGCGGAGAAAACCTCCATGGCGCTACGGGAACTCGTAGTATGGCGGAGAGGTACGCCATGCACTACGCTGGCGTAACACCCTCTCCGCCAGGGTCCTAATGAGGCCCTCTGTCCTAACTACCTCTCCTACCCCCATATCTAACCCACAAACCCTTCAATCTGTTACTGCCTTACACTTATATTCACAAGCCTCCCTACACAGTGTCGCCTTATGCCTGCCAGTACCTGGTGGCAATAAGGGTGTGTGGCTAATTAGCATAAGAGATGCGCAAAGCCAGAGGAAGTGATGCAAGGGGACATGAGTTAACAGCAAGGTAATGCCAGATCTTTTTTTTTTTTTTAATCAAATAAGGGGCTGGTACCTGGCCCCTTGGGTTACACTGACGTGATTGGCAGTAGAACGTGTTTACTCTCCTGCCACACAGTAGTAATCTGCATTGGAAGTAACCGCTGAGGAGGAAATGCTGCATTCCAATAGACCTATATTGTTGGTAAACTAGTGCCTGCTTTCCTCCCCTTGTACCACTCCTTGAGCCTTCACACTTATTAAAAAAAAATATGTTTCACCTGAAAGCAATGTTCTGAAAGTGATGGCTTTTAACTTGTTTCATTTGGAGTTCCTGCAATGTGCATGCAGTGTCATTTTCCCTTTATAAATGAAGGCCGGCGAGTACCAAAATCCAAAGTGATGTGAGGTTTATCGCTACTAGGACTAGCTGAACAACGTGCACCTGACATGTGCTGAGAGCTCTGAAATCTCTCCTGCTACTTTAAAGTTATGTTATTTTATTGTGATTTATACCATGCACTGCTGCCATTTTCATGGTCTCCCGGCGCTCTGGCGGATCTAAAAAGGAAGGAGGGGTGGGAGGGCATTAGTTAGTGGGATAGAGAGGGAAAACGCTATAGAGCTTTGATGTGCTGTTAGCTTCAGTTCGGAAAAAGTGGTCACTGTTGTCGTATCCGGCGTGGACACAGTTTACCCGGTGTGACAAGACTATCTAGTCACGCAGGATACAGCCAATAAGGCTTGTGCATGCTTGCGCATGAGCAAAGGAAGTCTACCGTGTTAGGCAGAAAGAGAAAGTAAAATAAGGGTTCAACAGTGCATTTCCCCGGCTCTGTGTCCCTCATTTTGGCGCTGCAGCGCGTTGGAGGCCTCGGATGGGACACACACACATTCTCATACACAGGGACAGGAAAACTGGCGAGGAGTATGGGATTTCAACACCTCCTCCTCACTTAAGAAAAAATAAGTAAGTCTTTCAATAACGTGCACTACTGAGGATGCTTGATTGCAGCAAGATGTTGGCGAATGAGGAGAGAGATGGTCAGAGGCGAGCAAGTGATGCATCTGATGACGAAGGGTCCAGTGCAGCTGCATTTCGTCTTCCAGGCCCTTTTGACATGGGTGATCAACAAGCCCTGGGACAGAGATGGGAGAAATGGCTACGAAGATTTGAGAATTACATGGACGCCTATGATAAAAAGGCTCCTGGTTGGTGACGACGTTGAAGACCTCATTCCCGCCTGATGAAGTCAAAAAGTATGAGGGGCTCAAGGAGGCACTATGTACATATTTTGACCATTCAGCTTCAACACAGTCTATCAAATGTCTGGTGAGTCCATGGACGCATTTGCGACTCGATTGTGTAAGCTGGTGGCTCATTGTACTTTCATAAATCCTCAAATGATGAAGCCATAAGGTTAAGGATTATCGGTGGGTATTTGTCGTCCACCTTCTGGAAGACATTATTCTGGGAATCGTTTCCCCTCACTACCATTCTACAAATGGCGGTGACTGACGCGAGAGCAGACTCACAAGCCACGCAGATGGAAACCAACAAGGGACTAGTGAAAGAGCAAGTGTACCACATCAGTTAAAGTGAAAGAAACAACAACAGTGGTAACGCCCCATCAAGAAGGTATGGTGCTGCCAGAAAGTGTTACAGGTGTGGCTTGCCTTTTCCTCATGAGGAAGGAACCCGGTGCCCTGCTTTTGGACAGGAGTGCACCAACTGGGGGCGGGAAAATCACATGGCAAGAGTGTGCAATGTGCATCCGAACAGGAAACAAGGAGGCGGTCCTAGCGGGACTCGACCAGAATACAACCCTTGCACCCATGGACCCAGGAGAGATACTTATGCGAGAAGAGACTTGGTCTGCCACGTTCGGCAGATCACCGGATGGTCACCCTTGCCTCTGCCAGAACAAGAGATAAGTCACCATCAGTATCCATATCGGATGACCGGCGTGGTGACTGCCCCAGAAGGAGATATCGACATTAAACTGGGTCAACACCCTGCCAAGTTTGTCATCGACATGTACATAATGCAGCACAAAATCCCAGTGATGCGACGATTCACAGAACTCTTCAAAGGAATCGGGTGCCTGAAAGTAGAACCAGTCACCCTTCACATCGACGGTGGTGCAACATCTCCGTCGGATACCCATCCACCTGCAACCGCAAGTAGAGAAAGAGATCAAGTGTCTGTTAAAGGAGGACATTATAGAACCGGCATGTGGTCCTCCCCCGTGGGCCTCGCATGTAGTAGCAGTACCCAAGCAAGGGTCCTTCGACGAAATATGTGCCTGTGCGTGGCCATGCACCATGCCAAGAAAGATATCCTGGCATGCATGTGTAGGACATGATTAGCATGCTCAATGGAGCTAAGGTATTCACAAAACTTGATCTATATAAAGTACACCACCAGATACAGCTAAATTAACAATGACGCTACATAACCACTTTTGCAACTCACGCAGGGTTGTTTCAGTATATGCGGCTAAGCTTTGGGATATCGTCGGCTGCTGATATTTTCCAGGAGAGCATTAGGAAGGTAATTTGGCATATAAAGAATTGTTTTACTACAGCGACAATATTTTGGTCTTTGGAGTCGATCTTGAATAACATGATTGGGCTGTACATCAGGTGTGCACAGCTCTCTCTCGAGCGGAGCTGAAGTTAAATGCTGACAAGTGCGCATTTCATTAAAAAAATCTCAAATTCTTCAACATGTGTTTTCACAATGGAGAGGAGTCCTGATCCAGGGAAATGAACTGCAATTGAAAACTTCTCGCCTCCGCAAGATGTGAGTGATGTATGGTCATTTCTGGGGATGGCTAGCTATTTCAGCAGATACCTGAAGGTCTTTGGTACCATTAATGCACCGTTGAGAGAACTCACCAAGCAAGGGAGCGAGTTTCATTGGGAACAAGCATGCAAAAAGCTGTTCGCGCAGATCAAGAGATACATTGCTTCTGCTGAGTGCATTGCCTTTTTCAACCCGGCTAATTGTAATAAATTGACAGATGATGCAAGCCTGGTAGGTCTGGGAGCCATACTTGCAGAGCACACACCCGACAGGGGCAGTCCCAGAGCCATTGTTGCCTATGCCTCCAAACATCTGACAGAAGTTGAAAGACAGTACTCACAGCTGGAAAAAGAGGGATTGGCTGTCATTTGGGTATGCAAGAATTTTCAGATGTTCCTACTGGGAAACCCATTTACAGTAGTGACTGATCACCAGGCAGTATTCAAGATTTATGGAAGCCCTCAGTGTAAGATGCAAACCTAGGATTGAAAGATGGGGGTTAAGATTGCAGGACTTTAATTTCACCATCATCCATAAGCTGGTAAAGGAGAACAATCCGTCCGATTTAATTTCCCGGCACACGCTTGTGAAGCAAGACCGTGACCCATCCATGACGGAGGAATACATCAACCTCCTCACTCAGCAAGGAACCCCAAAGCTGCTTATGATGTACATGGTGAGAGACCACACTATGAGAGACAAAATACTGCAGAAGGTGAAGGAGGTGATCACGTTGCGAAGATGGAGAGACAGTGAACTAGGACACAGACAAGGAAGCCAAGAGACCTGGAAGCAAGAAAGGCAAGCCTTCAGACAGGTGAAAGAGGAGTTGTCAGTCACAGCCAAAGGCCTTGTGATGCACAGGAGTCGGATCATCATACCTATGGACCTACCACAGCAAGTAGTGGACCTAGCACACTAGGGGCATCGAGGAATGGTAGCCACTTAACGGCAGATAAGAGACACCACGTGATTCCCCAGGGATCAACTCAATGGTAGAAAACACTGTAAAGAAATGTCACCTGTGTTAGTGCACATCGAAGCCCAGCAATCTGGAATCGCTCAGAATGTCAGAGCTGCCAGAAGCTCCATGGACCCATGTGGCGGTTGAATTTTTTGGACCGTTTGGCGGGGAAGTACTGTATGGTGCTAATGGACAAATTCTCCTGGTTCCCCCTTCTACAAATGATCTCGTCTACATCAGCCAGCACCGTCATCCCGGAATGAGACATTATATTCTCCACGTGAGGCATTCTCAACATGCTGAATTCAGACACTTAGCAGCCTAGAGTTCGCTCGTTTTATGAGACACGTGGGCATACACCACCGGAAAATCATGCCGCTGTGGCCGCATGCTAACGGAATGATCGAGAAATGTATGGGAAGTTTGAGGAAAGTACTGCGATGTCACAACACCAAGCAGTGTGCAGCATGCACCGTGGTTACTGAAACTCACCACATGGAACAACGGGAAGATGGCCCTCAGAGTTAGTGTTCCAAAGAAAAGTGAAGATGAGACTGCCCACAGAGAAGAGCCCCAGGAGACATGCAAGTTGCTGTTATGAATTAAATCTGCAGTTCAACAGAACACGTTTTTCACGTGCCACACATAAGTAGCATGGAAATAGAATAGACAGCTTTGAACATCGTACTAGTGTTATATGACTTTCAGTTTCTATAAAGCAGATAAACAGTGAGCAGCTAATTGTGGGCCGTGTGGGGTTTGGAACACGACTCAAAAAAGACAGAGACTGAATAATAAATAATTGCAGACCAGCATGAGAGTCTGTTGCTGTGGTCTGATACATGGGCCTACACCTGAATGGGACACCATCCACTCCCCCCATCAGCTAGCCTTTTAGCGACTTGCCTTACCTGGGGCTTGATGGAAGCGGTAAGGTTGATCCGCTCTGAAAGCCAGTGCAGCCCAGATTGGAACAGAGCGCCCAGGCTCCCAGAAAGGCCAAACCCAAGAAAGACCTTGCACAGAGGGAAAAAACCTTCTGATGGTCAGAGGCATTGATAGTAGTACATAAATGGTATAACGTGGAGCAGCTACGGGCAGACAAACACACAAATCCAAGGATAAACAGGAAGGCAGGACCCAGTAGAAATAAAGAACAAGGGAATACAGAAGCAGAGAGAAAAAGTACTCGAAACAGGAAGAAGAAACAGCGTTGGGGCAACTAGAAAGTTGCAATGCAAGTCTTAGCCGCTTCAGAGGTCTTTTGTAATGGTTGAAACTAGGCCCCTCCTGGACAGAACTGACGTGCTACGTGAAACGCAGCGTCCATGTTGTGGATGGCAGAGAAGAGCCATTGGTAGAGCTTGTATCCTTTTTGGCACGTTCCGAGAATAACACTTTCAGCGTTCCCATAACGACCATGGGTGAGCATGAAATCTAACATAGCCTAAGGGGTACTGAGTCCCCCTTCTAAAAAAAGTGGGGGCAGTTCATCCACCTGCATGTATTCTCAACTTGTGCCTTGCGTACAGCCCGCACCACTCTCCTCCTTCTACCAAAACGACCTACCAAAGTGACCTTAACTGCGGACTCAATATCGTAGCTAACCAACATTGTGTCTGGACAGACCACCATTTAATCACCTTTAACATCCCCGCCAAAACCACCAGCCCCTCTCCTGACGTGGCACCTGCTATCCCCACACGTAATAAGTGCAATATAACTTGCGACAAACTCCTCCCACTCATCCTCCCAGTCCTGAATGAACATGCACTACTAGGCACAGACCCTACTGTCCTGGTTGACAGCTTCAACCACACCATGCTCAAAGCCCTTGACCTCATTGCCCCCTCCAAACTGAGAAAACCTAAACCACGAGCTCACCTCAACTCCTGGTTTACACTCCAATTAAGAACTCTTCGTAAAGAAAAACAAATCGCTGAATCCCATTGGAGGAGTAATCCTACAGAAGACAATAAATCTAGTACCACTCTAGCTACTTTAAAGTATAAGGAAGCTATACTCCAGGCAAAAATGTCACTTATAATAAACGCATTGAGCAAGCCAAATCCAATACCAAAGAACTCTTCAGAATCTTGAAAGAATTGGAAACCCCTGTCACTGCACCTGACACCTCCATCAAAGACAGCACCTGGTGCTCGAATATCCAAAACGCTCTCCTTGCTAAGATAGCCACTCTTCAAGACAAAATCAATAATAAACAGACTAGAATACATCCAACTTGCAACCTAACTCTCTCCCCACTATAGACAACTCTATACCAGATTCATTGACTCCGTTCAGTTTCTCACCCTTAACTATCACTGAAGTAGAAAATATTATCAAGAGCCTCAAACCTTCTACCTGTCAAGGGGCCCTCTGTCCAGCGCCCATCATCAAGGAAGCGGCCCACGAGCTAGCTCCCTTCATCACAACTCTCACCAATTCCTCATTCAGCACAGGGACTGTACCGGACAATTTGAAGGATGCCTGGGTTATCCCGCTCCTGAAAAAACCAACCCTGGATGCCAATATACCCACAAACTACAGGCCCATTATCACGGTGCTGTTCCTACTCAAAATCCTTGACCGAGCAGCATACTTACAGATTCAAGACTATCTTGAATCTAATAAACTCTTGGGTCTAAGGCAATCTGGATTTCAACCCCGCCATGGAACTGAAACTGCCCTTATCGACTTCAAAACACAAATTGAAGATCTAAGAGATAAAGGCAAACTTGCTCTACTACTTCTTCTAGATCTCTCTGCGGCCTTTGATCTCGTCAATCATCAAATTCTGTGTCGGCATCTTAAACTAGCCGCTCATTTTTCTGATAAAGCCACAGACTGGATTGCCTCATTCCTGGACAACAGAGCGATTCTTGTCTTCTCTCCACTAGCAGCAGCATCGCCGTCACCCGTCACCTGCGGGGTACCACAAGGTTCTTGAGTCTCTCCCACGTTGTACATGTTCACAAAACCTCTATTCGATATTTTGTACTATCTGGGTGTCTCATATACTAATTATGTTGACGACACCCAGATACTAATCCCCATCTCTGGTGACTACGTCGCCGACTCTCTCTCTGTGAATGCCATCTACCTAGTCAACCAAGCCTGGATGGCACAACACGGACTCTGTCTGAATAACGAGAAGACAGAGCTCCTCATTCTCGGCTCCCCTCAAAAATTATCCAAACTGGCCCCTGAGTTCAACTCCTTCATGATCGATGGTAACACTATCAAAGCCTCCAAGGACACCAAAAAGCTAGGGATCTATCTTGACTCTACTTTACCCTTGGCCAGACAAACAAATGCAGTTTCCTCTGCAGCGGCATACACCTGTAAGCTTATTACAGCCAGCCGCCCTTTCCTATCACCAGCCAATTGTGTCACACTTGCCAGGACTCTCGTGCTGTCAAAAATTGACTACTGTAAAGCCCTCTATCTGGGCACTAACAAATGTAATTTAAACAAGTTACAAATCATCCAACATAACTCTATTAGAGCTGCCCTCAACATCCCTAGGAACCAACACATCTGACACCAGACGCAACTTACCTGGCTCTCTGTCTCTCAACGAATTATACTGAAAACTCGCCCTCACCCACAAATGCCTTTCTAACAAAACACCACTTTACTTGGCCAATAGATTCACTCTACACAACACTAACAGACGTCACAGAACTGCTCAGGCTAACTGCCTCGCTATACCACGCTTTAACCTGCAAAGATCTGGCAGAGCCAGCTTTCCAGTTATGGCGGCGAAACTGTGGAACTCGCTTCCCAACTTGATAAGATCTGAACCGTCCTTCCACAGTTTCAAAAATATGGCTAAAGCCTGGCTATTCGCCCAAGACCCATCACCCATCTACCAATCACCTCCCATGCGCTTACCACCTATCCTCACTCATGGTACATAGGTTATGTCCTTTCGGTCTCCCGACCATAATGTCTTTCGTAATTTCCATTTTGTAACATACATTCTAAAATTTTATTGCCATGTTTTTCTTATCATGTTGTAACTAAAACACGCGCCTGGATGCCCTCGGGCCTGGTGTGCTCTATAAATAAAGTAAATACAAATACAAAGCAATGGCTCTCCCAGTAGGCCACCACTGGCACCTAACCAATCTTGGACTGTCCCCCCTTCAAAAACATACACCCAAGTGTCACCTGCACAAGTCACCTAGAATCATACCATCACCTACTACTCTGATACTTCTGGCTTGAACTCATGAAGATTTCATGGTTCACACCAGCCTCTTCCTCTAATCCTGTGGTATTCAAACTTTTTTATACTGAAACCCCCTTGATTAAAAATATTGCTTCAGGCTATACTAGTTTATATTTTCCATTAAAAGCGGTCGCCGTAATCCCTTTTTAAAGAGCCTTGCGCCCCTGCATCCACCCCAGACATCTTTCAGGTCCCACTGGGCAGATCAGCCACACAGTCTGAAGACCAATGCCCTAATCCCACTAACCCTCCCCTCACCGCCCTATTAGGGAACCTTGCAGCAAGAGGCTGCCAATATGGCAGGAGTGCGCTATACTGTACAAGACCACTTCACACTGCATTGCATTACCATAAGTTGGAAACAGGGGTGGGATGGATGTAGCAGCACTGTCGTTGCTAAGGGGGGGCCGAGGGGGCTATAGCCCCCGGTCTTTTGGTTCTAGGCCCGGATAGAAGCTCAGAGGTTACAACCAAAAATGCTAGCTAGCCCCCAGTCCTGGGCAATGCTGCATGGGCATCCCACAAGCGAGGCAGGGTAACTGCTGTTACCATCGGCAGCTGGGAGAGGGGCAGCCCCAACCTCCCTGTGCCTGCTCCTCTCCTCCCCCCCAGCTACGGAGACACGCAGTCTCGGCAGCATAAAACCACGGAATGGTAAGGTGCGAAAAATCATCTCACCCTTCCTCCAAACAGCAAGGTGCTAAGCGCCATAAGGAAAACAACCGTCAGGCAGGGCCCAGGTTCAAAAGATCTGCTCCCACCAGGGGGTCAGACAGTCGGCTATCCGGCCGGGGGGCTGCGAAAACAGCAGCCCCTACCACATACAAAACAAAGACCCAGGGCCTCCCTGGGTCCTATAAATGAGAGCAGCATGCTCAGAGAAAACACAATGGGCCTCATTACGACCCTGGCGGAAATCGAAAAACGATGGCGGAAATGCAATACCGCCATCGAATAGCGCTCGGTGCGACTATGACCCGTCACCGCAAAGTACGAAGCCATTAGCGACACCGTAGTGAACGCCAACGCTAACTGCACCAAGCACGCGCGCGCGCGCCATGCCAAACCGTAAATACCACCATGGCGCAAGGGTACGCGAATTCCGACCCTAGCGGACATGTACCTAACGCCATCAAGCACGGCGGAAAGCACCATACCGCCATGGTGAGAAGTACGGCATCGCGAATCAACCGTAAACGGCCCCACTGAGTGCCTGTACACCGCTCCCTGCCCACAAAGTACAACTCCCCGTAGGTGCAATGAAGTCACAATGCAACCATAGAAATGTACAAGTCACCCATGCATGGCAACGAACAAAAGAAACACAAGAGGGGCCAATGGGAGCTGCAGGGCACAGATGGCACGAATACAGAAGCCATCCCAATGGACATGACCACAGTCCCCCCCCAAGAAACGCACGCAAACACAGGCACCTGTGACCAGCAACATTCCGAAAATCACATCATTCCACCAGTCCACCTGGCTGACCGGCATCTGTTACACAAAACCCAATCCCCCGCCCCTGAGCATGACAACATTCAAACAGTCATATTGGCAGCCCCCATCCCTGACCTCACTGGGCTTCGTAGGCAAACGCGCCCAGCACAGTACCACGCAACTAAACCCCGAAGCTGGAACCCAATGCAGATCTCCTCACAAAACATCGCCCCCCAAATAGGCATATGCCACATCACTTGCAAAGAAAAACGCTACACGGGCCAAATCAGAAAAGAAATTTTATGCACATCAAAGTCACCAAGCCCATACAGCCATCAGGCCATGAACTCCAAAACACTAATCACCATTGTGGGCTGCATCCGCAAGAAATGACCAGCCACTACCTGTGTGTCGCCCTGTTCCCCCATGGTACACAGAGCCACATTCACGTACGAAAAGGCAACATGGAAGCGCACAGAACCGCAGGGCGGTCCCAATGGGGAGGCACTAGTCCAGCTGAAAGGCCGAAATGTTGCTCCGAGCCACCAGTACTGCGTAAGGGCATGTGGGCCATTGGCGATCGTCCCATAAGATCGTAATGCTGCTCCACTGATTAACACGAAGCAGCAGGTGTCGGGAGTAAAATCCATCTGCAGGAGTGGCATACAGATGGCAGTGGCAAAAGGGGAGGAGATACCTGTCAACCAAAAGAAAAGAACAAGAACAGAATGGCCATCAGAACTACATTCGAACAACTCACTTCAATGATCACACGAAATCCACAGCCATATGCATGCTAGCCCACTCAAAAGCATCATCACCACCCCAAAACCACTTGCGACTCATAACCATCTATATCGAGGTGCAAACACACCATCACAAACGAGTGTACCTGTGCATGCGTCTGTCAAAACAGAATCCATCAGATGGGAATGTTAACGTGCATGGACAAAAGTGTCTGAGGGCGCCTCGAGACAGGGAGGGCTCAACAAGGCCAGATAGACGATGGTCCCACTATGGCAGCCCTGCATCACATAGCGTAGGGGAGGCGGATAGATCCCAAGAAGCCCTGTACATGGCAAACTCTGTATCAAATCACCTGCCCATGCATCCATTCATCATTCCCTCATCCCGGGATCAAAACGCCTGAATAATTACTCACATAACATTAGAAACATCCATTGAGTCTGTGCGTTATGCAGCCTGCTAAATCCACAGTGCCCCAGCCCGTAATTCCAGTGTTGTGAAGTAACATGTATTTGGGAACGGTCGGCCTCATCGCCCACGTAGCTATTGCGCATCCCAAACTATTCATATCAATCATTGCTCCCTCGCCATGGGCCCTGTCTCAAGGACATTGAACAATAGAACGTTACATTTGCAGTCAGACCTGTGGGCATCTCCTCGCCGCTAGCTGGAAACCGAAAGCGCCGCCCTTCGAATTCCTCATTTGCAACATCACGTCGAAAAGGCATCTGTGGCCGTTTGAAATCACTAATTATTCCATCGAGTGCGGCTGTGTGTGAAAATGGCAACTGCCTTCCCCCACAAATGGGACGCCCCGCCCGTCGTTGCAACTCGGTACAGTGATGCATGAGGGCCCACCGTTACTCGAGTACTACGTTCCACTGACCCTTCACAAGTCCGTTCGCGACTGCACAGATAGTATGGGAAACACTGGGACCACAGCAGAATGAACATATCAACCAATCTTACACGCCCATCGGGTACAAATACATGATTGCAATAGCAAGATACCATTCCCCGAATTGCAGCGTTGTGCGCGGGACGTGCTCGGCCAAAGGGGAGAGCAGTTTGCACAGGTGGAATTAATCACCACAGGTGGAGGCCATACAGCCTGGAAACACATAAATTGCACAGCCAGTCTCCTCCCACAACCACACCGAAATGCTACCGGCAGGACTCGCGATGTTGGCCCTGGGGGACCTGATAGCACTGCAAGTGCTCCGACTCCAAGAGGAAGACGAACACCAACTACAACCAGCCGCACGGAGGAGACGCAGGAGGAGGAGGAGGGCAAGGCAGGGCCAGCAAGGGCCGCCAGCACAGCCACTACCACCACGCAGGCAGCCCGCAATCCCACGCCTCCGAGCACATCCGTTCAACCTCACTGATGAGCAGATCCACACCCTCTACCGTCTGGACCGGGACACCATAGCCGCCATTGTGGACATGACACAGGCTGACCTTGTCAGCATGATAGATAGCCCAACCGCCATCCCACCCCTACTGAAGGTGGTGTCTGTACTACACTTCCTGGCCACAGGCACCTACCAGCACACAGTCGGGCAGTTGCATGGCATTTCTCAGCCACTGTTCTCACGGACACTATTGCAAGTGCTCGATGCCCTCCTGCAGCACGCAGACGACTACATCTCTCTACCACGCTCGGAGCAGGAAATTACCAACACAAAAGTGCGATTCCATGCATACCGGGTTGCATTGGTGCCATCGACTGCACCCATGTTGAATTGGTCGTCCCACATGCCATGGAGGCCCAGTACCGCAACCGAAAACATTTTCATTCCCTGAATGTACAAATGGTGTGTGACTCCAACAGGATCATTACACATTGTTGTGCCCGATTCCCTGGATCAACCCATGATTCTATGGTCTTGAGGAACTCTACAATACCACGCTACATGGAGCGACACGCAGGGAACAGATCCTGGCTACTCGGTGAGTCTCATTACATGCATGATGATGTGGGGTATGTGAATTCGCAATGACCTGGCAGGAAGGGGGGGGGGTGTGCGTACGTATCAATGGCATTCCACATCATACGTTTCTCGTCCACATACAGGTGATGCTGGATATCCACTGAAGAGATGGCTCCTCACAACAGTCCGGAACCCACGGGACCAGCATGAGGAGGACTACAACCATGCCCACTCACGTACCCGTGTAGTCATAGAACAGGCATTCGGCCTACTGAAGGGCCGTTTCCGCTGCCTCAGCAGGTCTGGCGGGGCACTCCTGTACCGCCATGAGAAGGTTGCAAAGATGGTCATGGCATGTGTCATGCTCCACAACATGTGCGTACGTAGAAATGTACCCATGCCCCCTGACGCAGAACTGCAAGCACCTGATGTTGGTCATGATGAGGGTGGGGCTGTGGCAGCACCTCATGGAGTCTGCGAGGCACCGGAGGCCCGTGACATTCGTCAGCATCTCATTGATGTATGCTTCTAGCACTCACGCCTGGTGGCTGATACATGGACACGGGACTCGTGGCACTGCGTGTGTCTGGGACATGCACAATATGGACTGTACGCCTATGATGGCCTAGTACACAAAGATCAATGTCCACACATCTCATTGGTTTATCGTGCACTTTTAATGGCATATGTGATGTCATGTTGAACACCCTATCGACCCGCCACCCAAGTGAGCCCAACACACCCCCTCCACCCTTTTACCTCCCCCCCGAACACCAGTGTCCAAAGATGCTCATTGTCAGTGGGCTGTCGCTATTGCATGCCCCCTCTGCGGGTATCAGGGGCACCCCTGCCTGTGGAGCGCAGGTTCCTTCCAGATCTACGTTGGGGGCTGCCCTGGACGGAACTTGCAACGGATGATGTGTCTGCCTGCTCACGTCCATGCATGTCCCTAAGGGTTTGCGTGAGCTCAGTGAGCACACGGCGCACTGCGGCAAGTTCGGCACATACGTCTTTGGACGTCGCATGCAGTTCCCCCCTCAGGCTCTCGGTGCTTCTCTCCATTTGTGCCCTTAGCGTCTCTGTACCTCTCTCCATTTCTGCCCTAAGTGTCTCAGTTGATGTTTCTATGTCTGCCTTAGTGCCCCCACATTCATCGTCATGGTCCTTGAGGAGTGTGGCCAGTTGCTGCTGTTGTTCGATCAACTGGTCGAGGGACTGTTGCCTCTGCTGGGCCATGGCCATTTGCGGGGGTGTCACAGAGGGGCTGTTGTCCTCATGTTGCCTTGCCACAGGGCTTGTGGGGGATGGCCAGTCGTCGTCTTGTGGGTGCCCCTGCGTGGTATCCTCATGTTGTACGGGATGGGACAGACAGGGGGATTGGGACAGGTCATGGATGGATCTGACTTCGGCATCCCCGTTTTCTGTGTCGGAGCATGCTGCCATCAATGGGGTGTCACCTATGGTGCTGCTGCCACCAGAGGCAGTGCCTTCTGTGGCATCCATTGGGGGGACCTGTGGTGGTGGTGTTGTGGGCATGCTGGCTGCTGGGGTGCCTGTTGATGTTCCCTCCTCTGTGCTGCCACCTGATTTGTGCTGCTGCCGTGTCTTGATGCGTGCAGCTGAGGTGGAGGGTCTCTGGCCGTTGGTCTTGGCCCTCTTTGCAGGTGTGCTGGTAGGGGTGTCCTGTAGCTCGTCGTTTGGATCGGACCCTGTGGTGGAGTAAAGGAGGGCGAGGGTTATTGATGGGTCTGTGGGAATTGGAATGGCATTGTATCACATGCTTTGGGGTGGTACCTGAGGGTGATTTGGGTCGGGGCCTTGGAGGTGCTTTGATTTGTGTGTGGAGTGAGGGTGCAGTTGTTTGGCAGCCTGCAGTTAGGGTGTGCCTGCTGCACGTGTAGTGCGTGTATTAGGGGTTTTTAATTATTTATGTATTTATTGTGGGTTTTAACGTGCGCTATCAGGCCGATGTGTGTGGACGTTCTCCTGGACATGTGTTTCTGTTGCACTATGTGGACGCATGGTACTTCACATGGATGGACTGTGTGGATTTGGCATTGTTTTATCTGGCCCACCTACCTGTATCTTCGGATGTCTGCACTCCTTTCTCCATCCCTCCGACTCCCTCTATGCTCTCCATTCCGATGGTGGAGGCACAGATTTCTTCCCAGGGGGTCAACTTGATGGGTGATTCAGGACCTTCCCCGGTGGCTGTGGCAATGTTGTGGTTGGCTGAGAGTATGCTGCGGACGCGTATCCGCAGGTCGTCCCATCGCTTGCGGCATTGCTGTGGGGTGCGGGGTGCGGTCCCCACCGCACTTACCCGCTGTGCCACCAGAGCCCATATGGCCTTCTTGTTTGCAAGTGCCGTCCTGGTCATTTGCGTGGAGAAGACGACGGCAGCATTCTCCTGGAGGGTCTCTGTTAGCACGGTGAGTTCCTCACGGGAGAAGTGGACCTGCCGCTTGCGGTCGCACGCTTTCTTCGCTACTTTTCCCATTTTTCTTGGTTTCGCTAGGGTGGTTGACGGGTTGGGGTGTGTTTCAGGGTAGTGATTTTAGTGGTTGTGTGGTTTTAGTGTTTTTATAGGTGTACGCCGGGATGTTTCCCGTTCCGGGCCCATGTTTTATCTTCCGTTTCCGTATATTTCCGGTCACCGTACTTTCCGGTAGGCGCACACTGCGGTGACCGCTAAGAGGGGTGGCGGTATTGCACCTAGGGCGCCGTACGGCGGCGGTGTGGGCCGTTTTGGGGTCATTTCCGCCATCGCGGACTTTGCACTTCCGCCGTGGCGTGGTGCTCGTGCCCGATGGGTCGGAATGGGCCGCACTTTGCTCCTTCGTGCAATGGCGGAAACGCTATTTACGCTGTGGCGCTCCGGTCAGTCGATTTCCGCAAGGGTCGTAATGAGGGCCAATCTGTTTGTGGACCCTGAACGGGGACCCAAGCAAACAGGAGGTTCACTGTTTACTCAGTGTCTTCCAAATCTTCTTGCTTCTTTACCACAGAACCCGCCCACCCTACAAAAAGGGGAGAAGAACAAAAAGAAGTACAAGGCACTGTACGGTGCCCACAATAAGTTGTGGGACACAAGAAGGCGGCACGGGTCAGAGGGGGTAACCTCAGGACCCGGTGCCCAAAAGTATGATATCATCATGATATGTGATATTGTTATTGCCATAACCCATATCTGTACAATAAAATCCTATGGCCTTTTATTGCCAACACTTGATACAAGTTGTGAGCCTATCATTATGGGTGAGGTTTTGGGGTTCGGCCAATACTAATGCATGCATATGGGTTCAGCAGTTATGACAGTCCCAAAATTAGCGTAGCCCCGGATCTTTTCCAGAGCTAGCAACACCCCTTACTGCTATACAGTCAGACAAAACTACAACACGCACTGAAAAACGTAAAAATCGGCAGTGGTCTGTAAACACTCAGGCCCTGATTCATGGAATTTTTAGCACAGTGCAAAGTGACTTTGCACTGCCAACAAACACCCTGATTCACAGAGTAGTGCAAAGTGTATTTATGCAGTGCAAAGTGACTTTGCACTCCAAAAGTACTAGTTGCACCGTGAAATAGGCCCATTTAGCATGGTGCAAAGAGTACTTGACTTTGCACTGCAAAAGTACACTTTGCGTCGCTCTGCGAACCAGGGTGTTTGATGCAATGCAAAGTCACTTTGCACCACGCTAAAAATTCAATGCATCAGGCACTTGGAAAACTTACCAAATATATTTCTGCCAACTGTGTGTGCGCACAGCTAGACCCAACAGAAGGTCATTTGTTACCTGCCAAATGAGTTATTCTCTCCAAAAATTTAATTACTTGTAAGTAGACAGTTTTAGAAATAAACAGACATTCGTTTTCATTTCCTTTTCGCTGTCAGAGGGCAGTTCCCGCCACCGCCGTTCCCATCCTATCAGAATTCAGTACTTGCCCTTAATCCACAAGCGCGGCCACTAAAGTACAACGTTTTCTGTGGGCCCCTCGAGGACAGGGGAGGCTGGATCCTTGGAGACCCCGTAAATGCACACTGTAAACCAAAGGCTGCAGTTGACTTGACAATGCTTACTTTTCATTAAAAAGAACCCTGGCTTTCACTGCGTCTGCTGCTGTTGAGCACCTGCGTTTCCGGGCTGGCTATTCCGCGTTCTCCCTCTCCAGAGACGATTCTCAGAGATTTTAATAAAGGCCCCGCTTCATTTCCTCGCAGGCGTGGGGCGCAACTGGCCAGCAGTACCCCCACAGGTCTGTTGTGTGCCGTCCCTGGCTCTGTCTTTGAATGAACAAAAATGCGGTTCTTTGGCACAGCAGTGTCACGCAACCGATGTCACGCAATAATGCGCGTCCCTTCTTCACCAGCCTTCTGTTGGTTTTCTTCAACTGAAACTTTGTCAACGTTTTCTTTTTTGCTGCATTCTTTTACTTTTTTTGTCTTTGGAACCATTAGGGCCCAATTCGTGGAATACTGTGCCGTAAAGACAGCGCGCCGAGAATCACTCTGCGCAAGCCTCTGCACAGAGGTTTTTCTGCGCGCTCCGCGTATTCACGGAATTGTTTGCGCAAAGTAACCTTATACGCAAGTCTCAGCCGGAACGCCCCCAACAAGCCCCCACGCAAAGCAAAAACAGCCAGAAGCAGCTACCTTGGCCTTCTCCCAAGGTACGAATAGATGCACCCTTAAAACAGGGAGCTGGGTCCCCCGCAAGCAGGCCTGCATCGCAGAGAGCCTGCACAGGGTGCCCTGCAACTGTTACCGGAACCCCAACAACATGCGTACCATTTATAGAAACTCGGTTAAAACTCGGTAAATCTGTGTGCGAAACCCTGTAAACTGTTCCTGCATCCCACTACACTGCATATGTGCACCCCTAAATTAGATCGCCACACGCGCCCCTAAATCCACCAACCCATCTTACCTCTGCGCGGTGAATCCTATGTGCAAGTGTCTGTACTGCCTGCCTTCAGGTGGCGGATCGAATGTGGGCTTTGCTAGCCATTTCCCTACCGAGAGGTTGCGTGGTCAGATCCATGAATAAGTATCGTTTTGCGCAATAGTGGCCGTGTGATGGACGGCCTGCGGGCCGCCCCTCGTAACTGCCACATTTTCCCTTGTTCTTCCCCATTTTCCGAGTTCTGCCCCCTGTGCAAGTCACACTCACGCTCTGCGGGGTGTCTCGTGCAAGGCACTCGGTCACTCGCAGAGGCGTTCTGAACCTGTGCAAAATCCCCGAAAAAGTGCTGCGCAGTCGATTCCATGAATTGACAAACAGGGTTTTGCACACAGTTTGGCGCGCAAAGTTCCTATTTACCACAGAAGTAATTCCTTGAATGGGCTGCTTAGTCAATAAAAAAATACTGCTGATGGAAAATTAGCACTCCACCTAGTTCACCTGTCGGCAGGGCACTGTAGCCGGCAGCATTGCACGTATGCAACATTGCCAGTGGCATGGAATTACTGCTGGGCAAACACCATCTGTAAGCAAATACCGCTGGGCACGGCAATAACATTGCAGGCATTACAAGAAACATTTCCCCAATTCTGCAGAAATTATGCAACGAACATTGAATGTAGAAATTGACCACCATCCGTAAAAAGACATTTTGAATTTCAGGGTCAGCCCTGGATCCCCTGCGGCGCCGGCACGCCATCCTTCACCAATACCGGTCCATGTCTGAACCTTTAGTCACTGCAGCAGGCGCTCAGGGTTTTTGTTTTTTAGAAGGCCAGCTCAGAGCGAATCTTACTTTGGGCACTGATTTCAATCATTGCTATGTGGTATTTTCTTTGATCATGGGGATTTCGAGCGATATTATAATTACCTCCAGTAGTAATTTTACTTCTGTTGGTAACTCAGGTCAAGTGGATTTTTACCACTGGACATTGTGTTTCCCTTCTGCAATGGAGAGAATGGTGAAGGGAACAGAGAAGGGGAGGCAAGGGAAAGGAGGCGGAGCGGGTGCATCTGGTAGTGACACAGGCAAGGGCTGAAGGAGAAAAGACGAAATACTCACCACGAAAAGCCACGTGCAGCGAGGATGTATGCTGCGATGGAAAAAGGAGGAGTGCGTGTGCCACATGCAAGAGTCGGGAGGACAGGTAATGATGGTACAGGGAGACAAGTGGAGATACAGGTGGTGACGGTGCAGGGAAAATAGTGTAGATATAGGTGATGATAGCACATGGAGACAAGTGGAGATACAGGTGGTGACGGTGCAGGGAGAGTAGTGTAGATACAGGTAATGATGGTACAGGGAGACAAGTGGAGATACAGGTGGTGATGGTACATTGAGACAAGTGTAGATACACGTGGTGAAGGTGCAGGGAGAATAGTGTAGATACAGGTGATGATGGTACAGATAAAGTAGTGTAGATACAGGTGGTGATGGTACAGGGAGAATAGTGTAGATACAGGTGAGGATGGTACAGGGAAAGTAGTGTAGATACAGGTAGTGATGGTACAGGGAGAGTAGTGTAGATACAGGTGGTGATGGTACATGGAGACAAGTGGAGATACAGGTGGTGACGGTGCAGGGAGAGTAGTGTAGATACAGGTAATGATGGTACAGGGAGACAAGTGGAGATACAGGTGGTGATGGTACATTGAGACAAGTGTAGATACACGTGGTGACGGTGCAGGGAGAATAGTGTAGATACAGGTGATGATGGTACAGATAAAGTAGTGTAGATACAGGTGGTGATGGTACAGGGAGAATAGTGTAGATACAGGTGATGATGGTACAGGGAAAGTAGTGTAGATACAGGTAGTGATGGTACAGGGAGAGTAGTGTAGATACAGGTAGTGATGGTACAGGGAGAGTAGTGTAGATACAGGTGGTGATGGTACATGGAGACAAGTGTAGATACACGTGGTGATGGTGCAGGGGGAGTAGTGTAGATGCAGGTGATGATGGTACAGGGAGAATAGTGTAGATACAGGTGAGGATGGTACAGAGAAAGTAGTGTAGATACAGGTAGTGATGGTACAGGGAGAGTAGTGTAGATACAGGTGGTGATGGTATAGGGAGACAAGTGTAGATACAGGTGGTGATGGTGCAGGGAGAGTAGTGTAGATACAGGTGGTGATGGTACAGGGAGACAAGTGTAGATACAGGTGGTGATGTTACATGAAGAGTAGTGTAGATACAGGTGGTGATGTTACATGAAGAGTAGTGTAGATACAGGTGGTGATGGTACATGGAGAGTAGTGTAGATGCAGGTGGAGATGGTACACAGAGAGTAGTGTAGATGCAGGTGGAGATAGTACAAGGAGAGTAGTGTAGATACAGATGGTGATGGTACAGGGAGAGTAGTGTAGATACAGTTGGAGATGGTATAAGGAGAGTAGTGAATATGCAGGTGGTGATGGTACAGGGGAATGGTGTAGATACAGGGAGACAAGTGTAGATACAGACTTTTGTTTCTGAAACACAAAGTAAAGGTGTTTTCTATGCATACAGGTGTGCTTTGGTGAACAGACACTCTTTCACCATCTCCTCGATGGCTAACAAGTGGTGGCAGCCGTTACACCTGAGCTGACTTCATGCTCAGTGTGTACATAACATGAGCACATATCATAGATACGTGTGCATGCTTCTGATGTGCACAGCCCAAAGATGCCCCGACAGCTGAAAGGTGACTTGGCCACATTTCAGAAATAAAAGTTACATGTTGCTTCAAATGTGCCCTTAAAGACAATGCTAATCGGCTCCTCGTGTAACCTCCCTTGAAGGGCACTAGGAAGACAGACATATCATAATATGGGCCACTGGCATCTCTGACCCATCACTACTAAAAGATAGCGTTGGCAAAAGCATGTCATTAATCCAGAAAGCCTGCCAAGGCCTTACTGGGCTCAGCAGCAATGGGGTTTATTTCAATTCATCAAGCCCCATGTTAAAACTCATTAGCATTTCCAGAGCTTTCTCATGCGTGGTCTCGGGTCCTAGCGCCCTACACCCTGGACGCTGTGTAAAACTAAAAATACATCAATATTCTGTCAACCGAAAATTAAGCAGTGTGAAGCGAAAGAGAGTTATGGCCAATTCAGATTTGACAGGTTTTTAAGTTTCCAAACGTGTCAAAAGGTTGGGCTCCACCGATAACATCACCCTGCAGCCCACCAGGAAGGGCGTGATTAGGGAAAGGAGGGTAATTGCAGGCATGCGCCCATTGTTCCAGTGTCCAGTACATTGGCAAATCTAAGGCAACATTAAAAGCTGTAACTTGGCCAAGACCATTTCCACTATTATAACTTCCGTGTATACCTTGCTACGCCTGGCAAGGACTCCTCTGGGAGTGGAGGGTTCTGGGAATTGCTGAAAGAGGGAGTGGTTATTTCTCTATCCCCATTGGATTCTAGCAGAATGGAGCCCACCAATACCCTGCTGGGATTCACATTTCAATGCAGTAGAAAGCCCGCACTTTATTGATTACTTTTTGAGTTGTGGATTGTTGAGTCCCCTTCCATAAGGGTGAGGATATCTGATCAGAGGAGAGTGTGAGCCCATCCCCTTAACACTCATGAGGAACAGAGGGGCACTCCTAGAAGAGCATTTGAGCGTGATTCGAATGAAGACCCCTCTGCAAGGACACTTAGGCCCCCAGATTGGAGACAGTCTGTTTGGAGGGTCCCAAACATATGTCCGTCTGCATGGCAAGTGCAGATGGGAGCTCCAGCGCTATGAAGTTCTCTTTATCGACCTCTTAGGTTTGGGGGCATGACCCCGGCCACTGCAATTGCTCTGCATTTCAGCAAGAAGACTGTGAGCCATTGTGAGCTGCTCAACACATCGAGATGCCAGGGCCAACCCTTCTATTTATGCTCGATTGTGGTGCCCATCAACACTGCTGAGCCTTGCCAGCCCGAACTGAAGTTGCAGTACCTGAATGCCATTGCGCCGTCCTCGTTTGCCACAGTGCTGGAATCTTGTCAAGCCAGCTCCCCGCCCAGAAACCAGAGCTTGGACCCACAGAAGCACACAGATGACTGGTTTGATTCTGTCGGATCTCCTTAACAGCGGCTAAGGTGGTGATCTTGTGGATTTGATGCCCTTTTTCAGGCCTTCTAGGTACCCAGATACCCTGCCATTTACCATGGCTCTAGGGACAGTCAGGGATGTCATTTAGGGGTCACCAGGGGTCGCACTTGTGGCCCCTGAGGTCTCCCTTGCTACCACTGTGGTCTCCATTGCTACCCTTAATTTAAAAAAAATCTTTTTTTTCCAAATTGAAGCTCCTGGGCTGTGGCCAATGCCATGTGGCTTTTTGAACTATTTGTATTTCTGGAATTCCATAAAATAACTGCAAGACTCATTAAAGGTTTATTTCAGGCACACTTCAGGGGGTGAGTCACTGATTTAGTCTGTTCTTAAACACCTCAAATTCACAATGCAGACACAATCCTCCAAAAAGCATTTAGAGTAGAATAAGCATCCATTTCGGAACTATGTATTTTGCTTTTCGCAAGTTGCAGTTATAGCATATATTTTTTCTGCTGATACATTTGATGATCCATTCTTGTATACAATTTATATCACGTTACAGTGATATTGTAACCACATTTTTCATAGTGTACTTTGAAACAATGCTATGTGATGCCACTTCCTGTTTTGTCAAGGGGTAAATGGTCGGGTTCCATCGCTTACTGTGATGTCACTTCGGAGTGGGGTCAAATTACATCACTTCCTGTGATGTCATCAGAGGTCAAGGGTCATATGATATCACTTCCGCTGCCCCTGGCATTTTGGTGAAATGATGATGAAGCATAGTTGCATTTTGAGTAATTTGGGGTTGACGTGGGAGATAATTAAGCTAGCCTGCATATAGCGCATTGGCATAGTCCAAGCAAGAATTTACCAGCGCACCCACCAGTGCAGCGTGGTCAGAACAAGGAAGAAATGGGAGACTGAGACCCAACAACCAGAGCCAAAAGAAAAACGATTTTACAACCTCAGTAATTATTTTGAATCAACCTAAGTTCTGGATCCCAGATGGTACCAAGGTTGTTACCTTTTTTGAGAAGTTTGTTGGAAGACCAAACAATGGTGGGGAAGAATGGTGGCGTGTGGGATCGTTTAACAAATGTTTAGGACCCAAAAGCATAATCTCTTTTATTTGTGGGGCTTAGTTGAAGGTTGTTATTAGTCAATCATCATTAAAACCTCCCCAAGACAAAGCTGAAGTTGGTCAAATGTCTCCTGGGGGTTGGATATCTTAAGAAACATTTAGGTATCAAGGGCGTATTAGTGGTATCGGGTGTTAAATCTCTGGATAATTGACATCTGAGGCATAAGGTACATTTTAAAAAGAAGAGATGATAAGGAGGATCCCAGTGGCCCTCCACAGGTGACGGGAGAGGAGGTTGAAATAAAGGGACCAATGTTCATAGTACGTGTTCAACCGGAAAGGAAGCTCTGGTATCATTCCAGAGTAGGGCTGGATACTCTGGCGATTTCTGAGAGCTGAAAAAGAGGAATAGAGTGGTCCACATGGTTAAATGCGGCAGACAGATCCAACAATGACAGCTAGTGAACGAAAAGCACACCTACGCTCAGCAAACGGTGTTAACCGAACTGAGGTAGCCAACAGCACATCACACCTCTCTTGCTCTTTCTCCCACTCAACCTCACTACCCATCCCACCCTCTTTCTTTTTCAGATCCTCCAGAACGACAGGGGACCACTACGGTTGTGAGACTGTGCGGTATAAATATCCTTTAACATAACATAACATGAACAGGGAAACATGACTATGGTTGGAGTAGTGCACAAGGTCATCCCAGACTGAGGCCAGAGCAGTGTCATGTCTGGGTCGAAAGCCCAACTGAAACTGATCCAAGAACTGGTTGTTCTCTACATAAAAACTAATGAGGTGATGGCTGGAAGGTTTACAAATAATCTTAACCTCTGCCCAGACGTGGGTCCCCTGCCTGCTGGCCCTAGAGACCTAATCTAGTCCTCACTGATGGGGCATGACAAGGGCGAAACATGTTTGGAGATGCTTGTGGTCTTGTGCAGAAGGGATGTGACCAAGCAGTTTGGGCTAGAGTGCCCCTTTTTTGGGTGGGATCAAGCCTGAGTCTTCCCCCTTTTGTAATGGCTTGGCAGACGAAGAACATTGGTCTGGAGCGTTGCCCGGAACAATGCCAGGGGTTAAGATTATTTTTAAACCTTCCAGCCATCACCTCTTTTGTTTTGTTGCTCTCTACAGAATCCATTAGTTGTTGTCGCACCACTTTTTCAAAGATCTTGGAAATCCAATGAAGTCCGGCTATGGTTCGATAATTTCCCACTTCAGTTGGATCAAGAAAAGGTTTCTTCATCCGGGAAATGATAGTAGTATTTTCCAAGCTGTGATGGGAAATCCCCTGGGTAAGGATAGATTGAAAAAATGCATATTATGACTGGTCAGAACCGCGGTATGAGCTTGTGGAACAAAGGCCGGTAACACGCCTACGCAGGAGCAAGTAGGTTTACGATTGCTCAGTAGAGAAAAAGACGTGTTTCTCTGAGACAACTTTAAATGTGAAAGAACATACAAGTGAACGTGAGGGCCACACTACTAAAGAGGAATGCACAGATTTGGCAGATTTTAGATTTATGCACATGGAGGAATCTTATCAACGCAGAATGCATTAAATTCATTAGCTAAAGAATTGAGGGTTCCAATTTTAGAAGGAAAGAAGAGAGCTTGATAAGTGTCTTGACAATGGAGAAGAACTTGGCAGGCTTGTTAAGGGCTAAATGAACCCGGTAATATTGGGAGACAGTTTCAGCTTCATACGCTGCAAAAGTCGGGCACCTAGTTTTCCACCACAGGTTTTCTTTCCTCTGGTAACTCTCTGGAAGAGCTAATAAATCTGAAGAATCCCATGGGTTTGGACGTATAATAAATGCAATAAATAAAAATACACAACAACTAAGATTAAAGAAGAAGTATACTTGTAAAACTACGCTGTGATACCCATGGGTTTGGGTGTATAATATATGCAATAAATAAATAAAATAAAAAATAAATAAATAATGCAATAATCCCAAGGATTCAATGTGTTTCTTTTCCAGAGAAAGGGCCAAACGAGGTAAGGGAACCCATTGAAATGATAAATGACATTGGTTAAGAACAAAGGTACTAGCTACCATTCACCAAAAGTGTGAAGTGTAGATCCTTAAATGTGACACGCACACACGCACGCACACACGCACGCACGCACGCACACACACACACACACACTCTCTCTCCTCCCCTCTCTCTCTCTCTCTCTCTCTCTCTCTCTCTCTCTCTCTCTCTCTCTCTCCCTCTCTCTCTCTCTCTCTTTTATGGTAGTGGTCCTCTCTTCCTGATGCACAGAATCCAGAAATGCACACCTGGAAAATCTATATGACTTCAACAAAATGAGAGCCACTTCCTCGTACCGGCACTTCTCCTCTTGCAGTTGTGGCGGCAGAATTACTGATTGCTGCTTTGGGGTTCAGGTGACATTGTTATGGTACCCGTTCCCGATTGTACTGCCAAGGTGCAGAATCATTGTATTTTTCATACAATCTGAAAACCTACGAATTTGATCTTTAACTTGGGACCTGTAACATAACATCAAGTAAAAAAAAGTGTATTGTCGACTAGTCTATCAGATTTCTTAGAATGTGACAATTTGAAATAGAACCAATTGTACTCGCGCTCACGCTCATTGTCTGTCTAGTAAAAGACGACAATTTGAGACTTTCTTTTCAGTTTCTCAGCAAGTTTTTATTGGTGATGTTTGCTGGGTTTTGTGCTTGTGCAGTTGGATTATTTGTATTCATTCAATACAACTTATTGATTCAATGTATTCATTGAATATGGCTTGTTGAATGAATCTTCATTCAACTCTCTGTGTCTTGAACTGACTGGTAATTACTGTGCCTGATGCTGACTTATTACCCTTTAATTGACTCTTGTCCCTTGATTCGTTTGATACCTTGAATCCGTCTTGTTGAATTAGTCTTCATTCAACTCACTATGTCGTATGGTGACTGATGATTTCTGTGCCTGGTGCTGGCTTGATTCCCTGTTGTTGCCTTTTATCCCGACACGTGTTTCCCCGTCTCCCTTTTGGCGGTTCCTCGGGGGATATTGCTTGGATGCTAGAGTGTAACTATGTTGTGTTACACTAAATCTGGTGCTGAATGTTGAGTATGCTGTGTGCTGTCCTTGAACAGGTTATTAATGCTATTCACAGCTAGATGCCATTGTCGAACCTCTAGTTGTCCAATCTATTGTTGTTGGATACGTGAGTGTTGAGCGGTACTCCCTGAAGTATACTTCAGTCTCAAATTGTCGTCTTTTACTAAACAGACAATGAGTGTGAGCGCGAGTACAATTGGTTGTTTTTCAAATTGTCACATTTTCAGATTCCTGTACAGTCTCAGGTTAAGAACCATCTACTTCGCAGCAAAGCACAGTATTCAAATCCAACTGTGTAACCAAAGGAGAAGCGCCATAAGCTGTTAAGGCTGAAACCTCTATTCAAGATTTCTTAGAATCCAATCTGGTACTCAGGGAGCGGAGGGAGCGACTGAAACCTGGCTTTGAGCCACTTTAAAAATGCTTTTGTGGCTTCTCAACTTCAAGAGATATTTGAAGCAGTGTGCAATCGTTGACGTTTTTGGCTTCTGCAATTTGTTTGGCCTTTTCTGCCCTTGGAAACATCCAAAGCCGGCTTATGTATCTATGTTTACCAAGTTCCGAATTGGCAACAGGTTGACCTGTCTTGTGCTGTACAAATACATGTTTGTAATACCAGTAATAATGATTCTGCACATGTGCCCTATTGACTTGTGAGGTATGTATGTATGTATGTATTGCTATAAAATAGAACACACTTTGCCCGCTACTTCTCATCTAAAACTGATGAACTCCAAGATGCTCTCACCACCCTCCAATACACCCGTCTCTCTGCTTCTTGCTCCACACCATCACCTATCTCTACCACCTCCCTTTTATGTTCCTACCCCACAACTACTCCCTGTGAATTGGCACCCATCCTTAGGACTACTCCTGCACCGCTGTGACGCATTTGTACCATAGACAGATGAGGAGTTTCTCCTCTAACCTACCTCTCCTCCCTTATCAACTTGCTCTTTCCCTTGGAAGTTTCCCATCCTGCTTCAGGATAGCAACTAGGATACCTTCCCTAAAGAAGTCCTTGGCTGTCCCCAATATCCCTGGCAACGTTCCGCCTTTAGCTCTCCCCCCTAACTATTCTGAAATCCTCCAGTGACTCGTCTTTAATAGGATCTGCTCCCAGCTGCAAGCTGATGACTTCCAGGATACTCTGCAGTCTGGATTTTGCAGCATTCATTATACAGAATTGGGCCTCACCCATATCTTTCATTTTCTGACCTCTGCTCGCCACTGCAAGCTGTCCCCTCTCCTGATCACTTGGCCGCCTCTGATAATATGGACTGCGTCTTGTGGAACCCAAGATTCCACTCTCAAGTGGCTTGCCTCCTGCCTTTTTCTTTGATTCTTCTCCACTTCATGGAACAAGCACACATCAGTGCCAACCACCCTCCCCGTTGGAGTCCCCAAAACGACATCCTTGACCCCTTGCCACCTCTCTCTGTAAACCAATCTTCTCTTTTGGGTTACTTGAGGCAACATGCACATGTAATTCTACCTGCCTACCTTTACTCCTCGCCTCTCTGCTCACATATTTCCTTGTCTCTTTGTGATCCGTCACTGGGTGATACTTTGTCGTCTGATGATAAACTCCCCAAAGACCAAAGTAATCAACTTTCCTGCCTCCAATGTGCCCTTTCTTATTTCTTCACCTGCCTAATTTCCACCTGACTTGCTATCTCCCTCCCATAAGTCATGCAACCTTTGGGTTCACTTTTCATAGCAACCAGCTCTAAGTGATTTCATCGAGGAGATTTGGTCAAATCCAAATCCATTTAATTTCTTTTTCCCTTTAAGCCGTTTGGCCGCAAATATATGTAGGGGAAGATCCACGTTGCATCCCCACACCTTCATTATAACCCTTAGCCACCCCCCCCCCCAATCATACTCCCCCAGCCCACAGATATTGCGGCAACATTCAGCTGAAAAAAAAAAATCAATAGATTTGGATTCGACCAAATCTCCTGCGATGAAATCTCCCTATCCCTCGTAACCGTCACCACTTTATTACATCTTCCTCGACTGTGGCCAGGATTAATCTGCTTGATATCAGGAAAGTCTGCCCCCTCCCCGCATCGCAATCAAAACACTCATTCTGGCCTTGAAACTCAGCAACCTGGACTTCTGTGCCACCCTCCTCCTTGACCTCACCCTCTACCCGTGCTCTCGGCTTGATAAATTCATAACTTCACCCCCATGCCCTCTAAGACATTGGCAGCGGTCCTCCCAGCTGCAAATACTGCATCCATGCTTGTTGGCTTTGCATGAAAAACCTGCCCCTCTTTTGGTGTTTATGTTTTTGAGGTCTAAGTGTGAGGAGACCATTTCAATCAGGCAATTGGATTCTTAGGTATGGGCGACCAGCATTTGCATACAAATGTATAGTTATTGGGCATAAAGTCACCGTCATCAAAGAATAACCTCAAGAAAAGGTCTTGAACTGTTATCGTTCTCTTCTCTCTCTGACTAACTTAGCGAGTCTCTCATATTGCCTTTCTGCTGCTAAGCCGTGGATTTCTTCTCATTTTTTCCTTATCAATTCTATGAAAATGTAGATTATTTTCTTTGTTACCTCTTGCCCCCGTGACTGTTTCGATCCCTCCTCCATCTTTCTTCCTCTTTCCTCATGCACTTGGAATCTATGTGTCTCCGTCAACCCGCCATTTACTTTCTCTGGCCCAGTCCTGTTGCCACCAGTTCTATAGGATTTCTAAAATCTGACCTTTTCTACTACTAAAATCTGTAAACTTTCCCTAGCTTTCTCTCAATGAGACTGTTGCTCTTCCCTCCTCTTGGGTTCTTTGCGTGTAAGCTTTATCCCCTCTTGAGTCTATGTGTAACTCCGCTGTGTTCTGTCTCCTCTTTCACACATCTCTCCTTCTCTTGTGGCTTCATTGGCTTTTCTTTCCTAGCCGCCTCCAGTTTCACTTTGTATGTGCTGCATTTGTGCCTCAATGGACTTGCTCCTCCTCGGGCGTGTTCCTAGGTCTGGAAAAGATACGGGGCTAGGCTAATGTCGGGACTGTCATGACTCGGGGCTAGCCAGCCTTTTGGTTGTAGCCCCTGAGCTTCTATCTGGGGCTACAACCAAAAGACTCAGGGCTATAACCCCCTCAACCCCCAAGCCCTCTAGCAACGCCGCTGCTCCTCCTTATCTCTCTAGCCTTATATCTATCCATTGTCCGTCACATGTTTCTTTTCTCATCCATTTCTCTTTCAGTCGTTGCTCATCCTCCCTGCGCTCATTCCCGTTTCTGTTCGTGTTGTCTTCTTGCTCCTAAATTGTGGAATTGTGGCCCTTGCCAGCACGGTCGGCATCCACTCTGGCTTCTTTTCACTGCTCTTTGGAATCACATCTTCTATCTTCTTCTCAATATTAATATTCAGCTTCATGTTGATTGGCCCCAGTTTAACATTTTATTTATTTTCATTTTATTCAATTGCTTTGGGGAAAGCCCTTTATAGGTCTAATTAAATAAACCCATCAAATTGCTGAGGTTTATTGAGCCAACGGTCATCGGATTTATCACTAGGTCATTAAAGGGTAACCGGCCAATTGCTCTTCTAACCACAAGGCCAACTGGTAAGAACATTGGCTGCATACCCCGGACCGACTCACTCTGGCGGGAGGAAGGTGTGTCCAGGACTGCCCTTAAATGTAGAATACTTTGCTGGAATTCTGATCGAAACCAGACAACCACTGACATATGCGTAGGAGAACCATGCTATAAATCCTGGATGGGCCTCGGTCAACCACGGCTGATTATGGAGAAACCACGATCATAACGCAAGTTGTTGGGTTGGATAGCCCGATTACCAGGTACGAAAAAGGTACCAAGCTATGAAGAATGTACATTGATACCATGAAATGATCCCAGTCAAAAAAAAATAATTTTGAATTAAACTGAGTAAAGAAATGTGGCCATGCTTTGTCCGAGCTTCCCTTGGTATGAATCATTATTATCTTGGATCAAGGGATTAAACCCATGCGCTCCTGTAGAGTTTTAGTTGCCAGGATAGGATTGAGTTCTAAGTACGCTTATTACAACTGGCAGGGCCGGCCTTAGGGCCGGGCGTCATTGGCCCCCACCACGTCCAGCTCAGGGGAGTCTTTCAAGGGCTCCCCCGAGCAGGTGTGCTGGGAGAAGGTGCAGTAGGCACCCTATTGAAATTAAATGTGCCCCGCTATTGTGCGGGCGCTGGGCTTTCCAGCACGGGAGCGGGACGCATTTATTAACAGTAGGGAGTGGGGAGTTAAAAATATGTGGCCCCTGCCAGCATTGACCAGGGGCGCACAGGGGGGGCACAAAATGTTTGTTTCACTGCTAAGGCCGGCCCTGAGCACTGCAACAGAGGAGGCGTGTATGTGGGCTGCAAGCACAAAACATCAAGACAGAACATATTTGGGAATGTAAGTAGTAGCTATACACGTATAAGTGTTCAGGCTATTGGGTGAGGTGCTTGCGCAGTCCTTACCTAAGCCGCATTTCCCACAGATGAGAATGTCATTGGACGGCCCTGGCGTCTTCTCCAGGCAGATGTTGCACGCTGGCTCCTCCCCTGGAACTCCAGCTGCAAGAGAAAGGCATCAAGAAACAGCTGTGACAGAATGCACGACTCGGGAGGCGTCCTAGCAGGAAATCGCTTTATTCATAGCGCTGCTGCGTGTCGGAAGTGACCCTTCGCCTGTGTTCACATGTGGTGACGTGCACTGCCAAGTGGGACAGAGGACATCAGTGTTCCAAGGCCCGCCCGCCCGCTCCCACAGCATCGCGCGGGGTTGCAATAGGACGGTCAGACCATGCGAAAAAGCTTATTTTCAGCAACTTCACACCGTGATTTAACCTAAAAAAACACAAATTCCTTTGTTCTAATTTCAAACCTATCTGCAGAAGACACGCTTTCTGTTTTGCTCAACAACTCTGCTAATATTAGTGGCAAACGCGCATGGTTTGGCTTTAAAATTTAAACCACCCTGGCATGGGTTCACATGCTAAAAATAGTAGTTTTATACACAGCGATTGCTCACTCCATTTTTGTAATTTCTCGGCATTGCAAAGAACAGGTTTTAGTATTACTCAATTTAAATGAATGTAACTTTTCGACCTCGGCAGGAGTAGAACCCACGGCGTGGGCCTCAGTTCATCTATCTTGACAGGGCAAATAAATGAGTCAACCCCAGTGGGATTTGCACCTGTGACCTGAAGGATGACAATGGAACCGCCTGCTGCCGGGGGCACTCCCGCTTCATGATTCGAATAACAGGCAGTCCTTGGAGATTTGGTCTATATGGTGGCACGTTTTTACTTCATCAGCAATGCCCACATTTCATCTTTTCCAGAAAATCATTACATATTATTTATTTATTTATCAGTATTGATCTGTTTCTCCTCTGCTCCGCACTTTCCACTTCTCCCCCTTCCATGCACGTTTCCCCTCCCCCTCGCCCATGCACTTGCGCGTTCTCAATGTCGCTGGGCCTAGTAAGATCGTTGTTTTGTTCTCCCCTGTTCCCCTCCCTTGCCTTGTCGCGCTCTGAAACACTTGTGTACAAGCGCGATAGAAATAAAATATCAATATCGACATCATAGCTCTCTTAGTGTCTGTTCTGCTGATCTGCAAACCAGTAATAATTTGCTTTACAGAACCCAGCATGGGACATTCCTATTTTCAGTGGCATGGCAACCTGGATGGCAGCACTTTCTATTGAGCGCAGGATATTCAAAGCGAATGTCCTCGTGCTTAGATTATCAGCAATTGTGTGTACAGAGAGCGGCATAAAACGCACCGTGCACTCACACACCGGCCTACAAAGTGAGTGCGGCCAAACCGGACTCAAGATCATCAAAATAACCACATCAAGAACGAACCCTCTCACACTGCCTTCAGAAAAAGCTTGAAAACGTGGCTCTTCTACAAATATGATTAACCCCGAGAGGCACTGCTAGGGGTGGGGGCTTCAGGGGCTATAGCCCAGGGTCTTTTTATTGTAGCCCCGGATAGAAGCTCAGGGACTACAGCCAAGAGGCTAGCTAGCCAGAGTCCCGACATTCCCGGTATTAGCTTAGCCCCAGATCTTTTCCAGACCTAGCAACACCCCTGTTAACTTCCCATAATCTTCTTGAGATCCACGATCTCCTCTGACATTATCTTTTCCAGCAGCTGTGTTCAAGTGCCGTGATACCTCTGGGTTTGGGCGCTACATAAATGTAATATATCAGATAAATAAATGTACGGTGTGACAGACCCCGCCGACGTAAGCAACCACCTAAGTGCCAAAGGAAGGCCAGAAGGTGCCCACGTCGAAACAGTATTTGTGCTGATGCACCCAGCACCTTCAAACATTGAAAGTAGTCGCCACCCGCCACCCGCTCGGCACAAGTCTTTGTGGACATGTAAAGAAAGTCAGAAGGCTAATAATTGCCCACAAAACTGCAACTGTCTGCCGCACATTCCTGTGCGCACACCGCAATGCATGCACACACGCGTGAACATATTTTGGTTACTATCTAGCGGGGTTCTTGGGGGCGCTGGACACAGCCGCAGCTGGAGTCCAGACACACCGGTGCAGGGCACCTTATGAGATATTAGTATCCGGCGAGGGCAGGGGTTGGCGGCCTCCCAGCCAATGGGGAGGATCAGAACGCAGGCGTTACCAGACAGTAATCCTATTTTGACTAACCATTGAGTCAGGCCAATGGGACCCTTTTGTTAGGATTTTCCTGACTGCACATAGAGCCTGGCTTCTCCCTACATAATGTGTGAAGGTTGTTTGTTTCAGAACTCGGGGTCTTAGGCAAAGAAGTGTCGTATTTGAATATGAACGTGGTGGTTTCTCAGATTTTACAGCATGGGACAGAGGTTACTTAGTGTTATTCACTCTTCTTTGTTGCCGCTTTGACTACTGGGCCACTGATTTGTTAGTCCAAGAGTTTCACTTTCTAGAGGTGGACTAGCTTGTTTTCTGGGGTCAGAGTAGAGGTTGTCTGCATGATCAAGCTTGGTGCAGATTACAGTGTCACTGTTGCACTGATGTGCAGGGCGCGTCTATTCAGCTGCCCCACGAGAGCAAAGGCTCCCAGTTCAATGGGAAGGTAGTCTCATGAAAGAAAATATACCTTGGCGTTCTTTGGCCATGATGTCTTGAGCCATTTGTGGAAATACCTGTGAGTAATGACTTAGACAAAAGTTATCCTGAAGGTGTTCTGGATACATGTTAACACTCACAGGAATCTAGATGATGTGTCCCCTGCCAGTGTACATTTAGTCCAGTGAGCCCTAATGTACTTCAGAACTACCCCCTTCTTCTCCAAAAGATGGGGTCCCCCCCGGGTGGGCTGTGGGCATTGCTGCTCAGGACTGGGGTCCAATATGTGGTGCCAGATATTGTTGGAGCGCACCCCTCTTTGTGTTTATAATTCAAGTGGAGTAGGTACGCACATCAGAGGGGGAGTTCCCAGCCCCGTGTGAGGTGCCTGGCTGGGCCCGAACACTTCCGCCTGACTTTGGCGAGTGTCAAGATGCACGCGCATCACAGGGGAAGTCCATGACCTTAAGTTGGTCCAATGCGGAGGCCGACCAATGAACACGTGATGTGCTGACGTCAATGAAAATAAGTCGGCAGATACGGAGGCAGGCGTTGTGCACGTGACGCGCGTACGTCACGTGTCACACCATTGCACATGAGCTGGCCAATACGGAGGCAGGCAAATGTGCACGTGACGCGCGAACGCACGTCACGTGACACGCTTAGGAAATTATGCCGCCCTCCTTTCCCGTACTTAATATACGGAGATTACATCTAAAGGGGATAGACGCGCTTACGCTGAGCGCCTTGCCTTGATCAAGAAGCACGTTTGAATGTAATGCACATTTGAAGTGAGTACATGTGAAGACTTTTTATTGAAGGGATGTCCGAATGCTTTACTTGATTTTGGGATATCTTAGTTGTTCTATCTACCTTCTCCCTTTGGCTGCAGATTTGTTCAAAACAAAGGATGTGTGCAATGTTCTGTTTGGGACCTTGAGATTCTCTGTCCCATAAAACATCCCTGCACCCAAATAACTGGCCACATGATCTAGACTGGGGTTGTTTGAAACTGACATCTTGCAAAAAAAACAGCATTTTGAACATTATTATAAACCTGTAATTATTTACAGATGCATTACATGTGAACTGGACAGCACAGTTGTGCTCTAATTTGTGGCACACCATTCTTGAGTGGACATCAAGGGTGAGTTGTGATCTCTCCATTTTCCAACACAATTTTAAGAGCATTGTAAGAGCACCCCATACCAATGTTAAAATTACCACATATGCTGTGTTGAATTTTTGGATAACATTGTGGTTAACTAATACAGGTGGCATTTTTTGACACTAAGGAGATGAGATTCTGATATTGAGATTGGGACATGAGGTGGTGTCTTGAGATAGCCATGGGCTGTGATTGTTTTGGATGGCACACTATTGTTGCGCCATCCTAAATACAATATGTGGAATTTAGCAGCTACCTAGTAACTGTGGTTCATCTTTTTTTTGATCCCACATGTTCCTTCCCAGACTGTTCCAGATCAATGACACCTACGGCAGGGTGGTAATGTACTATGCCATCTACCGTGTTTAACCTTTTCCTCATAAAACTGGTTGTTGAACAATGAAATACACCAGCTGTTGAGGAGCTTAGACTGTCCTGATGAATGTGGCGTTACTAAATTCAGGCCACTGAAACCGGTCGACGGTGTTTGTTACATCTGAAAGGGCTCCAATCTGCCCCCATTTTAGTTTGAGCAAACCTTTTTACATTGTCCTGCTTTCCATGAGTAAATAGTTGATTCCACGTGGGAAGTGGGGATTGTATTGTCTTTGTTTGTGTTTTTGGGAATGGGAATTTATCCCATTTCCCTAAGTTGTGTCAATTTTAAAATTGAGTACCCCAGGGGCAGTGGGACAATCAATGGGCTATTAAAAACTGTTTACCCCATTAGATGACACATGGTTGGTTTTGAAGAGATAAATTGATTCTCTTCGCTTTCCTGGGTTTACCCTCTTTTCCTTTCCCTTGTTTTTACTGGTAGTCTCTCCCGATCAAAGTAATCTGGAAGAGAGTGGGTTGGGACTCGCAAGGTTGAACGTATTACATATCATAGAAGTGGTAATTTTATTCTTATTCTATCACTATTAGACAGGCGTTGTAACACCGCAAACTAGCTAACAGTGCACTTTAGGCAGGGAAAGCACTCCTATTACTCTCTATCCTTCTGTCCTCAGCCACAAGCTTGTTCTATTCCTTCTCTTTATGAATAGAATTGAGTCCAGCCCACAGTAAAAAACCTTTTTCGGGGTTGGTTTTACGAACTGGACCTAGTCTTGGGTTTTTAGATAGCTGCTAGTAGCTTCTACACAGTTGTGTTTTGCCCAACTTTTTGTGTGAACTGTCTCATGAAAGAAACAGCAGGTGCTCGCTTTACATAAAATGGAAGTCACATGATCACCCTCATTTTTTGGGACAGCCTCAAGCATGACCCCTGCAAAGCGAGTCCCTGATGAACCTTCAAGAGGGTAAGACATTCCTCCCAGTCTTTCAGTGTAGGATTCAAAATGCACCTCTACCCAAAATGGTTAGGTGAGAAGGCGGGAGTCAGTCACCAGACTCACTCCCTGCTGCAGGAAAAGAAACAAAAAACGACAGGGATCAGGTTATAACGAGCAGAGCTGCTTCCCCTTCCCTCCTTACTTGTAAAGACTGGTAGATGCCTGGTTCAATGATGATGACTGTGGGGAGCAGATGTCCCTTCTCAGAGAGCCAGGGAAGCAAAGCAAAGGGTACGTTCAGGGAACAGAGGACGGAGTACTTTCCAGCGCGCAGGACAAACTGCTTCCCAGAGAAGTCCCGATGTCCAAGTGATAATCTAACAATCCAGGAAAAAACCAAGCGATCCACTCCCAGGGAAGGTGTAGTGAACCAAATCCAATTTGTGATCGGAGAGACTCCAGTAACCAGGCAAGCAAAGTTCCAATTGTGAAATCTACAAAGCAACCAAAAGCAGTTCATAGACCAAAGGAAGTCCAGAACAGCAACCAAGCAAGTCCAAGTCCAGAATATCCCAATAACTGAAAAATTCAAGGGGCAGACGAGGAGATGTCTAGAAAACTGCATGTTTCGGAAACCGGAGGAATCAAGGCAAAGAAACCACTGACAGTTGGGCCCGTGTCGACAAAACACCTTTCGATGAGCGGCGCCATGCATATCCGGAAGGCACTTATCCTTCTGCTGCGACGCAATAGCAATGTGCCACACCATTGGTGGCGGGCGTGTCCGACTTGATGACGTTCAACCTCTGGGATGCTACAGCTGGTAGTTCTGCCAGTGTCTGTCTCCCAGGTGCCACAGTATTCACCAGTCCTTCTGGGGTTGGTTAACCCGGTGGGTCCAGTGGACAACGACCATGACCAGAACACATATGAGGTTCTATTTTAAAGCTATCAGTGGTGGACAATCAGACTTAAAAAGTTGAATTGCGATCTCCACCAGGCTCGGACTGACCGATAGGGCAATGCCCAAAGTGTCAGCCATGATTCTACGATGAGCCCGTTTTTTAAAATACAGATTTAATCACTTGTTTGGGTCAGAAAGGGACTGTTTCATAAGTTAATACACCACTGTTAGCCAATGCTATTCAGCATATATGTTTTCAAATGCATTATTTGCTACATATTTTACCAAAAACACCCCATTGGCCAGTACTCGAACACTCTGTTCTGGATAGTAATGAATTGTATTGCTGCGTGTGCAGATTTTATTCCCCAGATCGACCCTGTTCTCCACTGATTCTGTCACAAACTGGCCAAACATTTGAAATTTTCCAAAAGACCTCATTTTCCATTCAAGGTGATCTACATCCACCCCCCTTTGGGTGGTACCCGATACAACAACAGTATCTGCACCTTGTACCGGCATTGCACGGAGATACGGTACAGTGGTCCCTGTTACACATAGAAAGTTGCACAATAAACTCAGAGAGGGAACCTGTTGAAATGCGCAACATACCAGCCCCATACATTCCCGGTAGAGATAAGGGTTCAACAAGGGTGTGTGTTGGCCCCACTCCTATTTTGTCTGTATATAAATGTGAAAATTAAAGAACTGTTAGCGTGTGGTCTAGATCCCACCAAACTTGGATCAGTATGCTGTGGACAATGTATGAAATTGGTGCCGAGAACAACGCTGCCTGTAGAGCTCTTGGAGAAAGGGCATGGATCTTCTTCGAAAAGACGTGCATAGACTGCCAACAAGATCAAGGAATGCAACATCCCACAGAGGGGTGCCTGATACCCTAGAGAGAAAGCACACCTGCCTGTCACGTCGGCACCCTCATGAACATGTACAGCCAATGGGAGGCAAACCCAGTCTGCCATAAATAACAATTCCTTTTTCATCCCCTTCTTGGCTCGAGTGCTGGGCAAGTTCTTGCGTCTTGGGATCCAACATCTGCGGCTTGGCCCAGCCGTCGGTGGAGCCTGCCAAGACTAACTAGCCAACGGCATCCTAACCAGTAAACTCTTGGCACCGGTGCCAGACTTTCGAAAATACATATGTCCAGTCAACGACTGGCGCCTATCCACTAAGGTGCTTCTAAAAATAGCACGTCATGTCTTGGGGCCAATGCGCACAAAGGCAAAATACGTATACAGGGGCTGGCTTTCCAATGCCCCCGGCCAGCACGGAGATGAAGCAAAACCCTGGGGTTTCCTTGGAAGCAGAACACCCGCAGGGTGGTGTCAATGAAATTAGGCTCCTGTAGAAATCACTGGCAGATTTTAAAATAGACCTGCTCACACGTTTTAATAATTCTGGGCATGAAAGTATTTTTTTTAATTTCAACTTGTTTTTTATTTCGAAACAACTTCATGGAAAGAAAATAAACTACTAAAATGACGATATCTAGTAATAACAATGATGCACAAAAAATGATGTACTGAGTGACCGGAGATAACTGATATCAGTAAAATAAATAAAAATATATATTTTATATACATCAATGGGAATTCCACAGAAAAGCTTTTTTTGTATTATTTTTCAGTGTTTATGTGCATTAAGAGGAGGGTTTCATGTGTTTTTACCATGAAATCTTTCACCACAGATTTATTTCCTGCAAATTATTTTTTCAACAAAATGCGGGGGAAATTCCCCGTACTCCTGCTACTCCTCCACCCACCCCCACACGCTCTCCCCAACCCATACCGCCTCACCGAAACATGATTTTGGAGGAAACATTTTGTAAAAAATGTGCAGTTAAAAAAAAAAAATACACTGAATTTTGTGCTGGACACCAAGAGGAAGACCTTAATCAAATCAATGCAACAATGCCCCTAGTGGAGCAAACTGATAATGGCCCTCAGCGAGAGACAACAGGAGGCATAAATCAGCCTTGGTGACCTTAACTGGTAGGTGAAGTCTGACTCTTCAGACGCAGCAAGCAGCCCCGTTTCTAGGGGCGGCTGCCCAGAGGCACAACAAAGGCAGGTGTGAATGTGTCCTATAAAGACAGCGTGGAAACGCGCCCCAAAAGTGCATGCACCTTTGATGTCCAGTAGCTATGAAAGAGGAGCAGCATGCCACTGAAATGTTTAGTTGGAATCACTGATGCCTGGATGAGTGGACAGGGTGGGTGTGCAGAGTGCTAATGTATTGAAAAAGAAAGCAAGCACGCTATGTGCGGCTAAAGCGCTAATGCTTGCAGCAACAAAAGGGTGTCATAGGTTCACCTTAGCGCCAATCAGCAGCTGATGATCTCTGCCCCATTAACTCTCTAGACAGGAGTCTTCAGACTTTGCAAGTTCTTGTTAAACAGTTTCTTTTTTCATGTTCCTGATAAAATCGCAGGTCCAGTCCTCAAAGCCACTTCAGTTCACAGATCATCCACAGGAGTGCAAAAGAAACAGCATCAAAAATACACAAACCGCTATGAGATCCCAAGAATCTCCTGGCCGTGCGTGAGAAGGCTATGCAGTCCTGTTTATTAACTTTGCATTCTGGGACTTGTAGTTTTCCTTAATTTCTAATGGAAAAACGTACGAGACCCAGAATTTAAAGGAAAAACTGGACTGGCCATCCTTCTCCTGCATGGCAATGGGAAACTTGAGCTCTGCACTTTCGATGAGCAGTGAGCTTTGAAAACGGTGCCAAAAAGTTAATTTATGCAGCACGGATATGGTAAAGTGGCAGCTAGTGTGCCTGGCCGGGGCCTTCTGTCTGCATTTGTAATATAACTAAGTGACTTCACACTTTACTTGTAAACTTGGGGGAGAGTCAAAGAGGCCCCTACTCTGTCCCTTGCCAATATTTTGTTGCCAATGACATTGATGGGTTATGCACAATCCTTGGGGAATAGCATCTGTGTGGTAATGTTTCCATGTGCAGAGTAAGTTAGAACCCCAACGTGTGGTAATGTTTCCATGTGCAGAGTATGTTAGAACCTTCGCATCTGGGTGGTAATGTTTCCACTGTGCAGAGTATGTTAGAACCCCAGCATCTGGGTGGTAATGTTTCCACTGTGCAGAGTATGTTAGAACCTCCGCATCTGGGTGGTAACGTTCCCACGGTGCAGAGTATGTTAGAACCCCAGCATCTGGGAGGTAATCTTACCACTGAGTATGTTAGAACCCCAGCATCTGGGTGGTAATGTTTGTGCCATTTTTAGACTCTTGATCACTTCACAATTGAGGGCAAATGGGATCATGAAACCTGAGTGTTGTGCCCACACCATGAAAACGGCAGGGTGTCGCGGAATAACATTTGAAAGAAATTCCACAAGTCGAGCAAAGGCCACAAAGGGCGTCCTGCTATTAAATGTCGCTGCCGATAAATCACTTTATAAGGTCCCCTAGCTGCGCTTTAAAGGCACCCGTAAAACCTGCAAGCAAGCAGCGCATTCCAGCACAATCCCACGTTTGGAGCACTTTATGGAGGCCTTTGAAGCCAACCACAATGCTGCCTTTTGCAAGATCTCCAGCGCTCACATAGAACCGAAAGCGACACCACTCTGACAGGGTGCAAGATGATAACTCGATGTTAGCAGCAGAGCGAACAAGCATTGGCAAAGCCAAGAGCATGGGCTTTCTTTGCAGGCTTGCGACAGGCATTTGCCACGCACTGCCATGATGGTACTATCTGGCCATAAGACTGAACATGATGTGGTTATCTGGGATATGATAGCAGTGACTGGCAGGTGCCTTATACCTATACACAAGCCAACACCTCTGTCTTTGTCAATGCTTGCTTTAACAGGACTTCAATGTAACAGACAGATATAAATACAGTTGGTGAAGGCACACTTGGTGAAGACATTTGTATTATAGCAGTAGCACGTTTAAAACTGCAATTAAGACATACATCGACTTTTTAGCAGATTGATTAGAAATAACACCGGCAAGCCTAATGTTACTGTTTTTTAGAGATCGCTCAAAGAGGTCCCTGGAGGATGTGCGTTGGGCAGGCAGGGGGAGGGAAGAATGGGAATGGCAAAAAGGGATTTTGCATGGCCATTGGCAGGCAATGGGTGGGTGAATAACCAAGCAGCACCCAGACACTGAGTGTCCCTCTTAACATGTCATCTCCCTCTTAGCTCTAATTTAAGGCAATATTTTCATTTTACAGGTGGCACTTATGTACCACCGAATAGCCCAAACTAAACATTTTGGGGAAAGTGAAGGAGATGAAAGAATGCAAATGAACATATGAGAACCAATACCTCAGAGGAACGGGAGGAAAAGATACTTTAAAAATGAGTAATCTTATACACAGCTGCAGGGATTAAGCAATTCCATAGCTGGGGAAAAGAGAAAGTGAACATGAAAAAGAACATTTCTTCTGCAAGGACCCTTACTTTCTCAAACTAAGGAAATTCCCTCAAAACTGGCCAACCACAGGAAAGCAATACAGCATCCAGCTGTTGGACTTCCTAGGACATTCTCGCTGGCATCTGCACCCCATGGATGCGGATCATGTGCAGTGATCCTAATGTTGACCAAAAAGGCGGAAACACCTCTCTGGGGATGCTTGGGAAACGCCTCTCTGGGGAAGCTTGGGAAACGCCTCTCTGGGGATGCTTGGGAAACGCCTCTCTGGGGATGCTTGGGAAACGCCTCTCTGGGGATGCTTGGGAAACGCCTCTCTGGGGATGCTTGGGAAACGCCTCTCTGGGGAAGCTTGGGAAACACCTCTCTGGGGATGCTTGGGAAACGCCTCTCTGGGGATGCTTGGGAAACGCCTCTCTGGGGATGCTTGGGAAACGCCTCTCTGGGGAAGCTTGGGAAACGCCTCTCTGGGGATGCTTGGGAAACGCCTCTCTGGGGATGCTTGGGAAACGCCTCTCTGGGGATGCTTGGGAAACACCTCTCTGGGGATGCTTGGGAAACGCCTCTCTGGAACACCTCTCTGGGGATGCTTGGGTATCGCCTCTCTGGGGATGCTTGGGAAACGCCTCTCTGGGGATGCTTGGGAAACGCCTCTCTGGGGAAGCTTTGGGTACTCTTGACCACAGGACAATTGCCTGGTCGCGCTGGGCTGCCTATGTGGGCGAGACCACATTGATATGCATATTAATATCTCTCCTCTGGTATGGCATAGAGCGACGATGCGTGGTTGTAGACCTCCACCTGAGTGGGCGCCAGCCTACAGGACGGGTTATTGGCAGTGTTCCGCCTCAGTAAAGAGCTCTCAAACATTTGGCAAATGTTGAAAAACTTGACATCTCAACCTAAATGAGTAAAGGTAATGCTGCCATGGGCCCCTTGCTCTCTGTGCCTAGAACATTTTACAAAAGGTCAGTGCTGCACGGATCGCACCCATCGAGGCATACGCGGCGGTGTGCAGTTGCTGTGGGTCCACTTGATCAGAAGAGAACTCCACAGCACTTAGGTGCCGAATGGTCCTTGTGGGTGGGACCAGGCTGGTATGCAAATCCCATCTGGCATTGCACAGAGCTAAAAGGTAGCTGTAGACTGCCGTAAGTGGGCACCATCCGACAGAACAGCCTATTGGCATTGTTCTCTAACGTTTGGCAAATGTTGAAACACTTGGCAGTTGCTCCTTAACGAGTACGGGTAATCCATATGGGCCCCTTGCTCTCTGTAACTATGAAGATGTTACAACCCTATGCCTCACGGATTATGTCCAGTAAGGCAGAGACACCTGTGTTAGGCTGCTGTTGTTACTCTCGATCGAAAGAGAACAGCTATTTGCACCCTGGAAGGGGGTGCTGACATATCAGAAAGCTTGGAACGTAGGCTGAATTCTCTGGTATAAGCCGACGTTCAGAGCAGCCGGAGTGCAGCTGGGCAGCGCCTCCTTCCCTTCCCTACTCCTCACTGACCTCTTAGCACCTGTGTAGTTCATATGATGTGATGACGTTGCAGTTATCAACATAGAAAACGGACTTCAGAAGTACCATGAGGCACCACACCGCAAGGTAAGTTTTCTTTTTTTATTAAGTTAAACACCTTTCGCACCCGCATATAAACTCCACAAGTCTAAGTGACGATATGACCCTCTGCGTTCAGCCGACACTTCCAGTAATGGCACATACGTCACGTTAAGGGACCCTCACTTTCGCTCAGGCCCTTAACTTAGACAGGGGGTCATTACCGAAAGGCCTGCTGCCTCCGATCATATTGCCTCAATATTTAGGTGTTGAACAACCCTGGTGGGTGGGACCTAAGTGTTATGCAAAAAGGCATGTTTCATGTGGCATGGCAGAGAGACTTAAACCTAGTCCTTCTTGTTGGCTCTAGTGGCTACTCAGAAGAGGGGTTCTCACAGTTTAAGCAAATGTTGGAACACTTGGGTTTCACCCCAAGTTACATAGCAGAACCCAGACACGGCCCCCTTGCCCCCTATACCTGTAAAGATGTTACACCCCATCCCCTCACTGAGTATGCCGCCCAGCGAGACAGAAACGCCTGTGTTGATGATAATGATGTGTTATTTATATAGCGCCTTATTCCAAAGCACTTTACAGAGCACATATTTACATACAATATCACCCAACCGAAATTGGTACTCATTTTTCGACCTCAGAAGGATGAAAGGCTGAGTTGGCCTTGCCGGGATTCGACCCTACGACCTACATACCATGCTCAGATCGCAGCAGCGAGTGCTCAACCTGCTGAGCTATCTTACCGGCTGCGTTAGGCTCCTGTTATGCTTGATCAGAGGAAAACTGCATTGCATTTATATGTTGAACAGTCCTGGTGGGCGGGACCAGACGGGCATGCAAAAGGGTATCTCTTATCCGGCATGGCAGATAGAGCTTAAACGTGCTTGTAGTACCTCTCGTTGGTCCTTGTGGCCTCTCAGTAGAGGGGATCTCACAGTTTTAGTACATTTTGGAACACTTGTGCTTTCCCCACTAGTTGCTAAGCATAATCCAGATAGGCACCCCCTGTCCCATGTGCCTACAGGGCCACCACACCTCAGCCCCACTTCACTGACCATGACCAGTAAGGCTGAAACACGTCTCGAAGTTGTGGTTGGCATTGTTGCTCAGAGTTGAATTGCCTGCCATTTTGGTGGTGGACTGTACTTTTTGGCGGAACCAGACTGATATGTACATTAATATTAAAATTATCTCTGGTACAGCAGTGAACGAAAATATGTTACCCTTTTGCCAAACCCTTGGGAATAAGCCCTGCAAAGTGCCATTTCCTGGCGGTCCCAGCATGCATACATTGAACCGCCACATTCCACACACAGTGCACAATGCTGGAGCATGGGCAAAGCAGAGTGATACAAATCTGGCATGTGTCAAAATTTCAATTTGCAAGCTACTAGTGAGCCATAAAAAGTCGCCCGCCACCTCAATTCTACATATAAACACAGAACACCATTTCTTACTGGCCAAGAGTAACATATCACCAGCAAATGGCTTGTAGTGAGTATACATTTTGAGCCCTGAATCTGGTACCATCAGCTTTACTGGTAAACCCACATCATCAACATGCAGCCTTGCCACACCCTTGTCCGATGTAATGACCATTTATGAGACTCATCATGGCCTCAGAGATGGACACTCAAGTGTCCTCCACCCTCCCATTACTGTTTTTTTCCTCCCCACCACCCCTCCAGCACTATCTGAAATGTCATCAGGCCTACAATGATAGTCGCTTGTTTTGTTCATCCCTTCCCTTTCTGCACCCCCCCCCTCCCTCACCTTTTGTTTGTCTCCGGCTCTACCAGAAATGTCGTCAGGCCTAGTACAGTAGTCGCCTGCCTGTTCCCATTTCCTCCCCACTCTCTTCCTCCCTTCCTTATCTATGTCTTAGTTCTTGCACTATCTGAAATGTCGTGAGGCCGAGTATGATAGTTAATTTCACATCCTTACTGTTCATGGCCTGTAAGAATGTTGTTGTATTTTCCCTTGTTCCCTTCCTTGCCTTGAAGCGCTTTGAAACACATTGTGTATAGGCACTATATAAATAAACGATCATATCAAGTGGACTGCACCAGATGTGTGGTGACACACAGGTACAACGTTTATTCATCGCCGGGTTTTTTTTCGTGTAGTTTTTTTCCACTGTTTTTTCGCTGAAAAAACTCATAGAAGAATATAGAAGGGTGGGTTTAGGGATATAAGCGGTAAGGGGTGTGGGGAATAGGTAGTAAATAACTGGGAAGGGGCTTGGAAGTGAATCCCCCAAATAAAAAAAACAAAGAAATTTGATTCGTTTTTTTGGCAAAAAATTGGCAGCAAAAATCTCTTCGGAAAAAAAACCTGGTGAAGGAATGACATAGAACTGGCACTCAATATACCCATCAATTCCAATCACTGAAAAATGTACACGTGTCACCAAATGTGTCATTCCTTGCTATGGGAACTTGGCATACAGAGCCTTGCACCCCAGAGAATTCACAGATGACGACCCCCAGAAAGCAGTTTTCCATTTCTTTTCTCTGCATCCACTCCCTGCAGAGCCGCCACTGTTATAGAAGAAAAAGCTTGCCGGGGTAGCATATCACAATTTAATTTAAGCAAAGACTTAAGAAATGTGTAAAAACATGTGTCTAGATCTGTCCATCTGCAGTCAGAGTCACCTTCATCCAGTCCAGACTTTGTACCCAACAGCATTTTCCATTCTGCTGCTTGTAGGCATATACCAGTGTTGTAAATAGTGATACTGTTGTAAATAGCGAAGAAAAAAGTGACAGCATTAAAAATAATTTTGAATACAAAGCCTGACTCGAATATGGTGGCCCACAAGGAGCAAGCTGGTACCCATGATAGTTCTATCATTCTAGTAGAGCAGTCGGCAAGGCCTGCCATGTGAAGAGCGTGCCAATAAATAGAACGGTTAGGTGGGGGCGTCAGTTCTTAACTGCTTTCAAATTCTAACAGTATCTGAAATGGTGGTTATGCATTTGTGGTTCATGACACAAAATTAAACAAGCATGTTTTAAGACCTTTGTGGTTGCACATTAGCAAAGCAGGGTCGGCGGCCCGTCCTCCACACGACTGTAGAATCACGGCGAGCCATACTTCATCCCATTCTCCACATCTTTCATCTTCTGTTGGAGTTTAAATCACATTGAACTACCAGGAGTAGTGGTGACTTTAACATAGTGACTAATCGCAGCCACTGAGGACGCTTTAGCGTGACTAAGATACGGTTGGCCTAGACGCTTACTTCTCTACTAACCAGAGATTAGCAAGTCGAATTTGTTTCATTGAAATGTATCCACGCAGGACACATACCAGTGTTGTCACATACCATCAGACCTACGGGAATCATTTGAACCCAGTCTTGGGTACCCTTGCAACCACCGAATGTCAATGTATGCTTTGGAAATGTTATACCCCTGAAGAAGTTCCTGTAATCATGTTAATTTGTGTAGGAACGAAACATGTAGGGTTGTTTTCTACACTAAAACAAAGTGTTATGAGTGGGATTTAAAACAACACCTGCTGTTAACGAAGCATTAGAATACTAATGCACAAACTACAGTGTTACTTTTTTGAATTGCGGTACCCTGTATTATATTCCTGCTTTCCTTGCTTTTTCCTCTCCTATATTTTGTGTGGTTTTCTAATTGATTAACTGAAATCCTACTCTTTCAGTAAAGAGTACTGTATATATTTTGTATTGACACCATCTTTAGGTGTGTATTTCCGATTTTTGCATTTTTTGCACAGAATTATTGGCTCTTGTCACTTTGGGTTTTAAAATGTGTTTTTATGATATTTTATTACATTGTCTTTTATAATTGTATATTAAAGATGTTAGATTCTGTTAAGATTCAAGTGCATTTTGGTTGAATTTTCCATGCACTCTCATAGTAGTCCCACTATGTTGATATAACTATATGTGATATACATACCCCACAGTCTAGTGAACCCCCTTTTCCCAACCTAACCAGACGGGAGTCTGTTTTCTATATTGTCAAACAATTTGTATCAGGGTTACTCCCTCCTCCCTTGAACCTGATATCCCTTATTTTTTTAATTAAATGTTTTATGACCCACAATATTTGTGTAATCATTGTACTATGATGTCATTCACAAAAGATCAATTGTGTGCAATGTGGCAGTCTCCCTTCTTCCGTTTGCCAGGTATTCCTTTCATTATTTTATTTATTTATTGAGCGTTTGTTAAGCGCTTTATACAACTGAGTAGTGTTTCAAAGCACCACAAGGCTAAATGGGAAGGGACGGGAAAAATAACAACGGCAAAGCAGTAGAATACAGTCGTGGTCCTACTAGGCCTTGTGGCATTCGGCCGTGCAAGTGCAGTGAAGAGAAGTGCTGGAGATAGGGAGGGAGGGGGGACCAGAGGAGTGGGCTGGTAGAGAGCCCAGGAAGGAAGTGCTAAGGGGAGCCAGGGAGGAGAACCTCAGGCTAAGTGCAAGTGCAGTCGGCTCCCACGGTTGGGATGCAGAGCCGTCAAGTAGGGCCCGCAGGGCAGTTCAGTGGGGTAGTGCTGGTATCGACTGGGCAGAAGGCCCTGAAATCATGTGAGATTCATGAGGTTCGGGCCACCAGTCACAGCGGCAGTGGGGTGATTAGCAGGGAAGGAAAAGAGGGAAAGAGGTGGGTCCGGCTAAAGTCTGAGAGGAGCAGGCAGGCTGTCCCAGAGGGAGGCGCTAGCCGAGGAGAGCCCTCCCCCCACTCTCTGCTTAGAGAAGCTTTTGACAGTCAAAGAGTTGGAGTTAGAGGAGCGGGGGGTCTAGTAGGGGAGTATTTAGGGAAGGAATGTTGGAGATAGCGTAGTCCCAGCCGCCATAAGGCCTTGTGGATGATGCAGAGGGTCTTGAATTTGATCCTTGCAGCCACTGGGAAGCAGTGGAGAGATTTTAGGGCTGGAGAGATACGATCCCTGGGCTTGAGGCCAAGGATACATTTTTGCTGCCCCATTCTGGATTAGCTGGAGGGGCCGTAGGGAGGAAAGGGGGAGAATCCAGCCTGGAGAGGACCAGAGTTCTGGAGAAATTGAGCTTCTGGGGGAAGGTGAGGAAAGGAAGAATGCCTCTGAGGAGGTGGAGCAGCAAGTGAGACTGCTAAGTAAGGGCAATGATGCGAGGGATGAAAGAGAGAGAGGAATCGAAGATGACCCGAGATCTATTTTAGGTCAAACAAGGGGATGGACTGTTGTGGAAGCCTCTGGGAGATTCCCCAGTCAATGGGACAATCATCACTGGTGACCTGTGACATGCATAGAGTGATTTCTCAGCACAATGTGCAAGTACATATTTTCTTCTTCCATCAGAGTCAAAGGCAGTGGATTTTTGATCAGAATGCCAATCGTTCATCCTACATTTTTCATCCAAATCATTGAAAGCTGACTTTTAAAATTAAAATTTCACATTTTGCCATTACTGGTCACCAGATGAAATCCAGCAGGAAAGTTAGTTGGAGGCGCTGAAGCACTATTTTGATGGCATTTGATAATAGTCTGCAGCAGTGAAGTGGGCCTGTTACCAATTAAGGAAAGCCAAACAAGTCCACTCTGTGTTTCATCTAATGAGACACGATTCCACAGTTCATGTGACGTTTCTTGGTATTTCCGGTATCATTTAAACTGTATTTCTTGTTTTGACAAAGCACACTAATGTGAAATGTATAATTTATTTAAAAAACCTCCACTTTTGTTGCAGTTTTAGCTGTCTTTTGTATGTCATTCCCCAAGTTTAAACTGAGAATTCTTGTCACCAGAGGGATACTAATTGGGTGCTATGTGTTTTCATAGCCTTCTTTTTTAAAGTCTGCACTTTGTTTGTGTAGTTTTGGTCGAAATGAATGTGATCAGTTTTTGTTTTGCTTTATAAATGGGGGTGGGTGGGGTGGGCATACATTTCCCAGCCCCCTACCCACCCCATTCTTATTTTTGTATTCGTAAAGCACCACAGCCCGGAGGCATCGAGGCGCTGTTTCAAGAAGATGGCTTAGTTGCGTGAACAAGAGGCATTGCATAGGTTACAGGGAGCATGTGCCTTAAGGAATACAGTAATACATACATGATACAAGGGTGATTTGGGGAAACTCATAGTCATACATACATGATACATGGGTGTTTAGAATAGCTAAATTAGAGCTAGTCTTACGTGTATCCAAATATCCATTAAGTAAATGTGGTAAGGATAGAGTGTGGTGGCATGGTTCTACACATACAACAGCATTTTAATTGTTTTCCTGAATGCTGTGTGTGACTCAATGCCTCTCAGTCAGGGGGGTAGCAAGTTCCAGTTGGTAGCCGAGATGACTTGGAAACGCAATCCCCCTGCTCGTGCCCTGACACTTTTAGAGATGACTACATGGTTAATGTAGGCTGTTCTTGTGGGTCTGTCAGTGTGCGGTAAGGTGAATCTTTGAGAGAAGTAACAAGGTGCTGAGTTATGGAGACATTTGTGGGTGAGTCCAAGAGTCTTGAAAATTATACTTTCCTTGATGGAGAGCCAATGAACAGATTTCCTAGTGCCGAGATGTGGTCCCTACTTGAAATGCCAGTGGCTGCTCTGAGGGCATTGTTTTGTACCGTCTGAAGTTTCCTAATGTTTTTTGCAGAGGTGCCTACCAGAGTGTGTTGCAATAATCAAGTCAATAATCAAGGTTATAGTCTAGGTAAACTAGATACAGGGATGGGGTTACTGTCGATCAAGAAGGAGCTATATTTTGCATCCACTTGCTTGAGTGTTTCTGTTGAGCCAATGAGTAGAAGTTCTGTTTTTTCACTGTTTAGGCACAACCAATTCTCAGCCATCCAGGTTTGGATCGTGGCGTAAATAAATGGATTCCTTGTCAGACTCGTAATCTCCAGTAAGGATATCTGTAATTGGTTGAATTTAATCAAAACCCCACAAAGTGCTGATTTAAAAAAAAAAAATCTTTTAAAGCATCACGGAGAAGACTCCCCCACCATTGGGACTCAACCTTACTATTGAGGTAGCACCGCCTTTGTAGTGCTACATATTCTAAAGGCCCCCATATTGGGAAACTATTATGGTGAAAACGATACCAATCACTATTATGGTGAAAATGATACCAATCAAAATAGATTTTGGTGGAAGGATGTCTTCTTTTATTGCACAGAATGTGTTTCTCTTTGGTACCCAACATCCATATGTGTTCAGCGCGGAACTCCACATGTTCAATGGAAACTTAAAGGAAAAGGAGGTATATGGCATTCCGGGGGATTATAATCCTTTGAGGAAAACCCATATCTCTCTATCAATTCACCAACAATATCAACAGCAAAAGCCATGGCTAATGGTAAGCATTAACAGCGACACCTACAGAACCACTCCTACTTATGTATCCGCACTTTAGATTACAATAAATGTAGACCAGGCACAATATGGCTAATCTTAATGTGATTAGCCAAATCAAATGGCAGGAAAACTATGTAATGGTTACTTTTCATGTAATGACACTTTATACTGCCAGGAAACACAGTCTTGGAAAGGCATCAATAGAATCATGTTTAAATCTAAATTAGCAATCTGTTCTCTTGAAAACCAAGTGATACTAGAAATTATGTATCTCACAATTCAAAACAATGCCTTATCTTTTAAAGGTGCATTTGCAGAGAATGCAGCTCTTATGGGTCTGCAATACACATTGGGCCTCATTACGACCCTGGCGGTAATTAATTTTTACCGGAGCTCAGAAAAGGGCAATAACTGGGTCATGCCGACTGGGCGGACCCGGGAATTGCCATTTTCTGGGCGCCGGTAAAAATGAATCCCCATTCCCATTTGAGCCCCATGGGGCTCAATGGGAATGTGAAGGATGCTAACAACGGGCCCGTTAATGACGGGCCCGTTGTTAGCATCCTGGTCTGCTAGCGGTTCCCGCTAAGGACGCCTGATCTGACCAGGCGTTCCTTAGCAGGTCCCGCTGCAGACCTCGTAATAGGGAGGCCCGGAATGAACGGTGCCAGTCCCTTACTGGCACCGTTCATTCCGGGGATGTCAGGGTCCTAATGAGGCCCCTTGAGTAGGTCAATCTCTTTCCTGGGACACAGCGAGCTGCAAGATACTTTGTGGACGATGTGGAATATAAAAACGCATTCTCTGGGATAGGAACGAAGTGCAGTAGGGACTGGATGCTTCTTACCATAAACACAGCGCTGGAAAAAAGCATGGCGGTTGGAGAAGAGATTCAGAAAGCAGAATTAGCCTTTAAGGCTGATTCCACGATTGTCAACATCAAAGAGAAGCTAGAAACTATTGAAAATCAAGTGATAGATTTTATTAAGATCACCACTGCCAATAAAATGGAGAAACTCATTAAGGATGTAAAAAACGTCTCTAAGGAGACGGCATATCCTTATTTACATGCAGATTATCAGGGCCCAGCCAACTGTAGAGATCCAGATAACACTTCAGGGGCACCTATTCGCAAAAAGGTCACATTCTCGGACACTTCTTCAGAAGAAGGGGATGGGTACCAGAGAGGGAGGAGAGGCAATCAACAAAGGCAAAGGAATAGAGGGTCGCAAAGAGGAGGTAGAAGAGGGAGACAAAATATGTTTTTTCAATATCCCCCTATTTTTATGCACAAGGGTTTGCCCCTCCTGGGCCTATGCAACCGTATCCACCTCAAGAACTCCCTTTTCCTCCACCTCAGACAGGCCCACTCCATTAGGAAACATGTTTGAAACAAGAAGGCGAGCGTACAGAAGATAAGCCCCCTTCTGCTGTGTACCATCTGTCCGATAAGACTCTGACAACTAAAGAAATATCCATATTAGAAAAGGGATTTTCCTTTATTCCCAGAAGGACCCCAGTAAAATGGATGTTGAAACAGAATTGAGAGGCTTCTTCCGGAACATTAGACTTAAAGACTTTTTCGGCGATTCCTCAAAAGATGTGGCAGAGAGCACGGCTAACACTCCATTAAAACCGCCTTCTAGATTTACCCCCCTCTTAACATGATATCTAAAGAGACGGCTACCTTTGAAAAGGCAGTGCTTCGAGATTTCAATGCTATCTATGATAACAAAGAGAAAAAGAGATGGGATACCAAATGCTTTAACTTTTCCAAAGACGATTGGGCAGGATTGAAGAATTTACAATTGGACAGATCGGTGTTGATTAAAAAGGCAGATAAGGGAGGAGGAGTTGTAGTGTGGGATGCCACCAAATATGACCTTGAGGTTATGAGACAACTGAACAACCAGGAGGTACATGTTAAGCTGCAGGGAGATCCTCGCAGAGTATCATGAGAGAAATAGAAAGCTTGGGGATGGATGCCTTAGAAAGGCAAATCATTACCCAAAAAGAAATTAATTTCCCTGTTCCTAAGAACACTAGGACTCCCCTTATCTATATGCTGCCTAAAATTCACAAGAGCATGGTTTCACCCCCTGGTAGACCCATTGTTTCTCTTAGTGGTTCCATTTTGGAACCAGTGGGGCAATATTTAGATTACTTTTTGAAACCACTGGCTAAAAATACTCCTACCTACCTGTCTGACTCAACCGATGTCATTAGAATTGTGGAGGCATTTCCTTTTAACAGCGACCATGACATGCTTATAACCTTAGACGTAGAGTCGCTATATTCGAATATTCCCCAGGAGGATTCACTGGGGATTATGTATAGGTTTCTACAAACTAGGGCTGATATTATTTCAGTCCCGAGCGAATTCTTGGTAGAATTATTGGAAATTGCACTCACTAAAAACTTCTTTAGATTTAAGAATATGTATTACATACAGATTAAGGGGACGGCAATGGGGGCATCTTTTGCACCCAACTATGCCACCCTATATATGTGGGATTTCGAGGAATCCAACATCATGACAGAGTCGAACCCATTCAGACCAGCTCTTAAATTATATAAGAGGTATATTGACGACATACCTATCATCTGGGACAGTTCCAAAGGGGATTACAATGCTTTTTTTTTTCTTTGGATCAATAATCTAAATCCCAATTTGAAGTTTACTATTCAAACTAGTAATAAGGAGATCGCATTTTTAGACCTCCTGATTAAGGTGGACATAAATGTATTGGCAGTGGATCTTTACAGAAAGGAGTCTGACAGGAACACTATATTGCACCATAAGAGCTTTCATGGTCAGTCCCTGAAATCCAATATCCCTTATGGCCAGTTTTTGAGGGCCAGGAGAAATTGTACTAAAGTAGGAGATTTTACCAAGCAAGCTTTGGTGATTGAGGAAAGGCTGATAGAAAGAGGCTATCCTAAGAGATTGCTTAAACAGTCTGAAAAACGTGCAAGATATCAGCACAGAGATGTTCTTCTGAGAAAGGACATCAAAGAAAGAAAGCTGGGGGAGGATCAACTAGTTTGTGCCCTTACGTTTAATACTCAACATATCAAAATCGAGAAGATAATATCGAAACACTGGCACTTACTTCAGCTTAATATGCTGAAATTGAACAAACCCATTTATGCTTTCAAAAGAGGTAAAAAAATTAATAACTGGGTTTCTAAGGCTGACAGAAATCTTGTACAAGATAGTCAACCGACCAACCCGCATCGTGGGGTATGCCATCTGTTAAGGGACATTACCCGTGTGGTAACTGTTCTAATTGCCCCAGTACTTCTGCTACTGTTACTATTAATATTCACGAAAGGGTTTGGGAACTGAGGCATCATACCACCTGCCTTAGTGCGAATGTAATATATGCCATTATATGCCCTTGTAAGAAAGCTTACATTGGGAAGACATCTAGAGCAGTAAAATTACGCATAAGCGAGCATAAATCGAAGATTAGGACGGGCCAGCGGAATGCTCCGTTAACGATGCATTTTTTGGAAATGAATCATAAGCCAGAATATTTGAAATGGTGGGCAGTTGAGTGTTGGGCACAGATGTGGCTAATACCGCTGCACGCCTAGCGCAGAAGGAACAATGGTGGATATACCACACCAACAGCCTAGATAGGGGCCTCAACCAGCAGGAGGAATGGAATTGATCCCCTTCTCCATGCAGAAGGTTGAAATTCTGCATTGTTATCTCCCTCCTCTCTCTCTCTCCCTCTCCCCCCCCCTCATCGCCCTTGCTGATGGTTTTGAATGTCGTATGCATTCGCAGCTTGTTAATGAAACTGACGGGCACATTCTTTGAGATGTGTTTGGAATCCTTTTTCTTTCTTAGGACTCTTGTAATCACTTGCAGATTTGCCGCTCCGGGTGGATTTCCACATTGGTCCGTCCTTTGTGTTCGTGGCACGTTTTTTGAAATAAAAGAAGGACCGCAACGTATGTCGTCTGGTCCTCATCCCCCAGATGCTTACGGTGTGCACTATTGGCTTGAGACGCTACGAGTAAGGTAAGCGGGTCGACTCTAGATGATGGTCTGCTCACCTAGTAGTAGCTATAGCTGATTCAGTTTGTTTATTTTCAGATCTCTACATTAGCGAAGGTACGCGTTTAGTCTTGAAGAGTCATCTTCTGTTTCACCGCCGCTGCACAGGCAGCGCCGAGTGTTATTCGCTTTAGACAGGGCGGCTGCGTTTAAGGTAAGCGGATTAGTGTTAGGCTATGGTGGGTCCATCTAAGTAGCAGGCATATGCTAGTTGAACTAATTAACAAATGAGACTATCCGACTTGTTTACTTTTAGATAGCTACATGAGCGAGTGCCGGGGTTGCTTTGCGAAGAGCCACTCCTCCTTTTTTCCACTTTACCTTTGCCGCACACGCAGTGCTGTGTTAGAGAAGAGTGACGTTTCCTTCGTTTTCACCGCAGCGGCACTGACAGTGTCATATTCCTCAGTGTGAACAAAAGGGAAATGATGCGGTAGAGAGAGGACTACAAAATTGAAAACATTCCCTCTGACCCTAATTAGGAAGGGGTCAGTCTGGGCGAGAAATTTACGGAACAAAGGTATATATTGGTATATGCTTTTGTCCCGTTTAGAGAGATTAACATGGTTAGCCCATGTTTACTAAAACTGATATTGAAGACTCTGATGTGCTTCCTATATTTGTTGTTCTGGTCTTGTCTTAGATATTGTTTCCCGTTCGGGAGGTCTAGTTTTTTAGACTTTAACCAGAGGCTACTGGAACATAAGCCACTAGGCAAACCAAATGGAGTTTGCAGGTATGACTCCATTTTAAATTGAAATTGTTTTCTGAAGCTTGTCGTAGTGGGGGCTGGGGGTGTGATCAGAATGGGCTGCTACCGCACAAAGGGAAAGTGCTGACGATCAGGATTATGGAAGTAACTTAATTTTTCCTGAACCCTGGAGCCCCAATGAAATTAGGGTTGTTGTTGGGTATATGAAACCAGACTGATCTAGTCGGTAGTGTGTTTTTTCTTCTAAATGGGCTGTATTAGGCTGAGTTTCAAACATTCAATGATGGTGATAAGACAATGGTTCAAGAGATGTCCACGCGGATGTAGAGATAATTTTTGTTCTCTAAATGTCTGGTCCTTATTGTTAGAGAGGAATATTGACAGAAGGTTGACAGTGGTATGTATTTTTAACAATGTTTTAATTATATGTTTGTTTGTTTTTAGAATATTGTTAATGTTCATCCAATCCTGATGAAGACACACATAAGCTGTCAAGTCGAAACTATTTACCAACGGGGAAGCCTTTTTCATAAAGAAGATCGATATTTTAAGGCACCAATAGTCGATATTTTGTCTGGAATTAACTGTTATCAATAATGATAGGTTGTTTGGAACCATTAATAATACAATGGAAAAGAAATGTATTAATGAAATGAATGGTATCTTTTGCAATATCTTAGCACATTTATACATTTTTTAGATATTCAATTAGTGAGTGAATGTATGAATGCATGATTAGCAAAATGTTTTTTAAGAATTGATTAAAAGGTTCTATATATTTATATACATATCTAAATAAAAAGAAAATAATGATTTGATCTTTACATCCTTCTGCCATCCTTCTTCATTTTCCTCTCGTTCTCCTGGTACCACCTCTGTTGTATTATCAATCTCTTTCCTGGGACACAGCGAGCTGCAAGATACTTGGGAACAAATGCCAGACAAACTGATTGACATATTATAATATTGAGTAACTACTGTGTTTGGGTAACCAGGTATAAGAGCGCTCAAACAAGGTAAAAATTAGTGCCACTGGTCAAGACTATTGAGCAAGGACTGCTGCAATCCACTCAGATCATAGGTCTCCCCTGACCTATCAATGACAAATGAACACAACAAATTATTGATCTGAGGAAATGCGCTGTCCTTAAAATATCAATAGAAATGATTCCTTGCAATGTTATACATCAGACATCACATGAGACTATATCACATTTCTAGGTAATCTGGGAACTGTTTATTGGTTCACAGTCATAGGCCCATTATGTGCCAATACGTGTTTCAACCAACTTTGGTCTTTCTCAAGGCGGGGCCTGGTTCTACTGCTGCAAAGAAAATCCTCGTCAGAATGTTGTGCTTAGTAATATTTGTTTCTTAATACGATTCTGGCATCTCAACCTTTCAGCAAGACTTTGTAAATAGCAATGCTTCCATGCGGCGTGTGAAAAATAATGTATACGTCTGTTCGTCGCGATTTACTGTGCTACTCTTTGACTTCAATCATCTTACGGGTGCTTATCCGCCCAATATTGCTTGTCAGTCGCATTAACCTCAAAGGATGCCTCTTCTTAGAGTCCCGTATGCAAAAGTATATTTGGCTCCAATGCCTGGTGTAACGTATTAGCGTTGTTCACTCGATCTTGCTTTCTCTATTATAGTATTGCCCTATTTTATAGATGGAACTCATACTAAGGGATGGCACAGCACCCAACATCAATACGTATAAAGACTGGACAAACATTAATTGAATAATCAAATTAACAATGACTTATGATTCACTCCAGATAATTTTTCGGGTTTCGGAATTTAATGTCAAAAATCATTGTTGCACAATAAAATTCACCACAGAACAAACAGTGGTCAGTGTAATACAAAGCACTGCAAGTGTCCATTACAAAAGTGTGATCAATAATATTCTAAATGAAGAATTTGGGCGCTAGATGTATCTGCAGTGAACCAAAATTGTATGATTTGTAAAAAAAGACAAATCTAAGAAAGAGTTACAAAAATATGCATATATAATTAAGGGTCTCTTCAGTATGCTACACAAAAAGTAGAAAACTTGTGGAAAGAATCTACTGGCTATATGACAGATTGCATCAGTGCTTTAATTGGGGTTATTAATTGGGGGGCCCTCATTTGGGGGCGTGGTTTGCATGATGGCCGTGGCCTACGAAATGATGGGCATGGCATAAATATGAACATGTAAAAATGGTCTGGCCTACATTACTAAGTACATATCGTAACACAGGGCCTCATTACGAGTTTGGAGGCAGCCATGCCCTTAGTAAGGGCATGGCTGCCTCCAAACTCGAGTCCGGGTTCCCTGAATGGGGAAATACTGGGCCATTCCGACCTTGGAGGGCCCGGTATTTCCCCATTCAGGGAACCCAGACCCGGACCATCCCCATTCCCACTTGAGCCCCCATAGGGCTCAATGGGAATGGGGAGCATGCTAACAACGGGCCCGTTAATGACGGGCCCGTTGTTAGCATGTTGGGCTGCTCACGGGACCCGCTAAGGACGTCTGGTAAAACCAAGCGTCCAGAGTGGGTCTCGTGAGCGGACCTCGTAATAGGGCGGTAAGGGGTTAACGGCTCCGGCACCTTACCGGCGCTGTTAACCCTTACCGCCCACCTCGTAATGAGGCCCACAGACTGCTTGATACATGCCTTGAAGTATAACAAATCAAATCTCAACGTTATTATTTATTTATTGGACCCTTAACTAGGGTCGTTGACAAAAGGGTAGGTCTTGAGGGACACACAGGAGTATGCATCCTCCTCCATTTTGCAGAACGTTGGTCCACCCAACAGAACTGACGTGTTCCCATGATGTCACAAAACCCTCTTCCCAGCTGCCTCCCTACTTCCCTCCCTGTGTTTGTAGCACCTATTTCTGCTTTCCCAACCTCCCCTCACTCATTTTCTTTCCACCAGCAGGCAAAGGTCTGCATACCCCTGGTGGGGGAACAGCACAACCCTCCAGGGACAAGCCTAGGTCCCCTTACACTACTATGGTGCTATATAAACGCCTATTAACATAACACAGGAAAACCTATCCTGTGTTATGGCACTTCCTTCTGAATAAGGATATTCTGCTGGGTTATTGGCCCCTTTCCCCTCCACTAGGCAGGTAAGGACTTGTGTGGCAGCAGGCATCACAAGCGTGGGCCTCATCACTCACCATGCTGGATGTCCTCCCACAGGCAGGCCCCTTTCCACTCCACTAGACGGGTAAGGACTTGTGTGGCAGCAGGCATCACAAGCGCGGGCCTCATCACTCACCATACAGGATGTCCTCCCACAGGCAGGCCCCTTTCCCCTCCACTAGGCGGGTAAGGACTTGTGTGGTAGCAGGCATCGCAAGCGCGGGCCTCATCACTCGCCATGCAGGATGTCCTCCCACAGACCCCTTTCCCCTCCACTAGGCGGGTAAGGACTTGTGTGGCAGCAGGCATCGCAAGCGTGGGCCTCATCACTCGCCATGCAGGATGTCCTCCCACAGGCAGACCCCTTTCCCCTCCACTAGGCGGGTAAGGACTTGTGTGGTAGCAGGCATCGCAAGCGTGGGCCTCATCACTCGCCATGCAGGATGTCCTCCCACAGGCAGACCCCTTTCCCCTCCACTAGGCGGGTAAGGACTTGTGTGGTAGCAGGCATCGCAAGCGCGGGCCTCATCACTCGCCATGCAGGATGTCTTCCCACAGGCAGACCCCTTTCCCCTCCACTAGGCGGGTAAGGACTTGTGTGGCAGCAGGCATCGCAAGCGCGGGCCTCATCACTCGCCATGCAGGATGTCCTCCCACAGGCAGACCCCTTTCCCCTCCACTAGGCGGGTAAGGACTTGTGTGGCAGCAGGCATCGCAAGCGCGGGCCTCATCACTCGCCATGCAGGATGTCCTCCCACAGGCCCCTTTCCCCTCCACTAGGCGGGTAAGGACTTGTGTAGCAGCAGGCATCGCAAGCGTGGGCCTCATCACTCGCCATGCAGGATGTCCTCCCACAGGCAGACCCCTTTCCCCTCCACTAGGCGGGTAAGGACTTGTGTGGCAGCAGGCATCGCAAGCGCGGGCCTCATCACTCGCCATGCAGGATGTCCTCCCACAGGCCCCTTTCCCCTCCACTAGGCGGGTAAGGACTTGTGTGGCAGCAGGCATCGCAAGCGTGGGCCTCATCACTCGCCATGCAGGATGTCCTCCCACAGGCAGACCCCTTTCCCCTCCACTAGGCGGGTAAGGACTTGTGTGGCAGCAGGCATCGCAAGCGCGGGCCTCATCACTCACCATGTTGGATGTCCTTCCACAGCACCCAGTACTTAGAATTATCTTCGAAGGTTACAAGGCAACTCTCTTTGGAACAGCTAACCTGTAACACATCAAGAAAACAAAAAGATACGATTAGGCTTCAAAGAAGCGAATCACTAAATAGTTCCTGCAAAGTAAGCTCCACTGGACCTTCATTGCCACCGCCATGTAAGCCAGTGTATCCCACCCCAGACGTAGCACTGGAAGTGATCAAGCCTCCACAACCCTCCAGACGACAATATTGACCAAATCCTTAGTCCAAAATGGATCTCAAATCACGGATCTACGTGATTACTGCCTCTACTAAAATACCAAACGCAAAAATCATACAATGCACTATGCCAAAAACAAAAATTACGGCTTATTAAGGAATACGTTTAAACAAACTAAATTGTACATGCTAATTCCTTTTTGGTTGCGTTATTACCTTTTTTTCATCACCTCGAATGTTCTATTTATGACGCGCATTCCTTCTCCCAAATATGGGTAGTCCCTCTTGATAGAGGTATTTTTTGGTGCTAACTTTGTCAGCGTCATCTTGCGACTTGTTTGCACCCGTGCACAGGCAGCTGGGGACACCCCCGTAATCCCTGAACCCTCTCACTGCGTCTTTACTGCGAAATGGAAGCAGGGGACACCCCCCAAACCCACCAAGCGTATTGACTGTAAAAATGTCATTCGATGTTTTTGTTACCACCATATTCGCAGTAATGGTACATTCGGGAAAATAGATTCGACATTTTCAGGCTATACCCAAATGACATGTTCACTTGGTTCTTCTGCTTCATGGCTACATCACATGTGACATCTCCGCTCCCGGACATTGTGGCAACCACGATCCTGCATGAGGCTTTCACAAGGTCCTTTTAGAACTCTGTTGGAAATCTACTTCCGGCTTCAGAAAGAGTCTTTAACCACAATGACCTTTAGACTATTTATGGTTTATGGATTTGGATGCTGAAACATTACAATGCCTCCCGTTTGTATGTGCCTGTTACAAATGAAATAAATAAATAAAACAAAGAAACATAGAGTATGGCACTGCTTCCAGGTTGTCCAGACAAAACTTTCCACAACCATCGATGGAGTCTGGTGAAAGATCAGCACGATTCTCATGAATATCAGGGGCGCTGCCAGGCGTGGGCACATTAGGAATCAAAGATTGAAGACTGGTGAAAGCCAGGCCCATCGCTCTCAAACGTTAACTCAATTGGTCCTGTTCTGACTCAGAAATCCCAGATGTGAAATACAAATTACGGAAGGCAATTTTTTTTTTTTAATTCTAAATTGTAAATTTAACAGACCCCTGGCTGTTAATTCTAATTTGAATAAATACACAGGAAATTCAGAAATGCAAAATTGTTCCATGTGTGGTGCAAGTAGGTCTTCTGGTCTTGGTCTCATCTTCAAATTCTGTCACTTATCGTGTTGCATTCCCAATCAAAGAAAATCTAGACTCGTTGCGCTGTCCACACCTGACACGTGTCATATTGATCACTGTGGCAATAAGTCACAAGGTGGCGGGCCAAAACCCGCCCCAGGTAATGCCCCGGTGTGCGGTTATAGGCCCGAGCGAAGCGAGGGCCTTAATGGTGCCCCGGGGGCATTACCTTGGGGCGGTATTGGCCCGCCACCGATTGGCTTATTGCCATTAGTACCCCGGCCCGTTAGACTGGGGTACTAATTGCTTTTTTTTCTTTTCCGAAACACGTCTTGGAACAGAAAAAAAAGGCAAAGAAAATGGCTGCCGCCATGGAAAGGGAAAACGTTGTCCGTTTTCCCTTTCCATGGAGGCCATCGGGAGCGGAAGCGCTGGGAACAGAAGTGACCTTGCACTGCAGACACAAACCCTGATTCATGAAACTGTGCAAAGTGTATTATTGCCGGGCAAAGTCATTTTGAACTGCAAAAATGCCTATCCGTTGACTTTGCCTGGATTTTGCACTGCAAAAATACACTTTGCACGGTTCCATGAATCAGGGTTTGTGTCGGCAGCGCAAAGTCACTTTTCAGCAGTGGAAATTCACTTTGAACCAGGCAAATATTGAATGAATCAGGCCCTTAATTCAGAACTCAAAGAGAGGAAATCCACACAAACATCACAAAATCTGCATAATAAAAATTGCCAATTTCAGGAATGAGAATAATCTGAAACGTGAATTGGTTCCTTAATTCCCTTCTATGCGCAACCCTTTGATATCGTCATTACTCGTAGATCACGCGCTAGGGGTGTTGGCTTTTGGACGCCTTCAAAAGAGTAGGATGTGCCCCATTTTTTAAAGACCCCGTTATCCATTGATTATTTATAAGGACACCTCTGATGTTTTGAGGTAACAAAAAGAATGTTAATTGTTTCTTGGTTGGGCTCACCAAACACGTGCACGTGGGGAGGAGAAAAACCAATGAAGGGGAACAAATGGACATTGTCACATTCAGTGATGTTTGCTTTCTAGATTCATACATTTCTTTAGATATTGTTAGAAGAGTGGTCTATGAGAAAATCTCAAGCACGCCTTGCTGCTCAGAAAACCGTGCAGAGTACGGGGTATACTCCATAGCGGATTATAGAAACCAGGACCTGACGGGGAGCGCTACGTGTAATTCAGGTGATACGCTGTGCAGTTGGTCTTTGCATAATCACCCCACAATATATACATTTTTATAATTTAAGACACGTTTTTTTAATTTGTGGTAGGGAAAATGATTTACGTGGAATGAATGATCGTTTTTGAATTTTTTTAAACTGGTATTATTGCCCAGTTCTCTCTTGCTCCAATATCGCCATCTTATGCAGGAGACCACATGCCCCACCGAGAAGAAATGTGGGTGTTCAAGGAAGGCAACTCGCTAACAAAATAAAGGTGGTCAGCTATGCTGGTGCAGGACATTGCTTCCAGAGTAGCCACATATCAAAGTCTACCCTCATTTAAGAGTGCCTCTAATGCCGCCAACCTCCCCAGCTCATATAAAATGGACAGCTCTTGCTCATACAGGGCTAGTAATTGAGTTGGAGGGTATATATTGGGCATTGCCACGCCGTAGGGCAGTCCCTTTTCTCACACTTGGGATGCCATGAGTCTTAGTGTAGCACCTGGTTAGGCTAGTTGAGTTTTTCTTCTTGCACTGGCAACGATCCTACTGCACTTCAATGTACCCCAAGACTTTACAATCATGATGATAGGAGCACAGTTTTTAAATTATAGCTGAGCAGACCAAGATCACCCCACACCACTCTCGGCTAAAGTACCAGGTCCCACCAATCGGAGAACGCATTGGAAGCCACTCTCCTTCAAACCTAGAATATAATTTATCATTGGCTGACCAGGCAATCTTGGCAGACAATCAACACAAGGAGAGATTTCCACCAGGCCGCCATTCACAGAGCAAACTGTTCTTCGAAGCCGGAGCATTGCAGCAAGGAGTGCTACATAAAACACCTAAGGAAATACCTAAATAACCGCCATGGATGCGTCAGGAACCTATGTAGTAAAAATGCATCCGTAGGAGGTTTTGAGCAGATCCTCCACCGTGCACTGACTTTTGTGCATGCAGCAAAAAAGGTAACCCTTGGTAAATCTTCATAAGCCTTGCAAGATGTTAGAAATGCCAGAGAAGGTCAGGAAATTGCAAGCACTTAGTCTGATGGAAAACCTAGTGTCATGTTTAGGTATGTGACGACCCCAGAACTTCAGCCAGCACACAATATACCACTATGCTACTTTCCCAAATGATCAAACCCACCAAACTAGGGCTTGTTATCTGCCTCTAATGGGGACAGGAGACCAGCACTTGAAAAGTGCCGCTACATTATCCTGTTGATTGAACTTGACACCTATGCCCCCATGCGCTGATAGTCTAGTGGCGCATCATGAGCATGTCATATGCCAACTTGACTTACGGTGCGCTAGGACTGGAGTGTTACATTCAGTGTCTCTCATTGCTGTGAAGCCTCCCGGCATCCAGAAGACACAGGAGCATTTACTGTGGCCGGAAGTGGAGACACTAGAAAGCACACCAAAGGATGCTAAAGAAAGTATCCGCCAAACTGGAAATATAACTAGAAACTCAACACTGATATATAGCTAACAGGCCTCCCAGACCATGCGTCTCTGGAAAGAGTCACTTAGGGAATGGTGAGACTGTTTCCTGGAGACATACGACAGGATGGTCCCGCCATGTTGTTATAGCCCTCCATTTTGAAATTGATATAACCATACGTCTTCTCGTCTCTGTTGTGTTTGTACATCGTCTATTCATCGATGTGGGTCTCTTCCCCCGAACAGGGCCGGCCTTAGGGGCAGCAGCGCCCTGGGCGGATTGGAACCCTCCCACCCCCTTCCCCGCACGCCCCTGGTCAACAGGGGGCGTGGCCACGGAGTGACACTTTTTTTTTTTTTAAACGCAATTCTAGGAATAGGGTGCATTAGCACCCTATTGTTCCTCAATGCGCTCTGCTGCCGCGGGCGCATTGCCTAACAATGGGGTGCCTGCTGCCACTACGCCAGCTTGGGGGAGCCCTTGAAAGACTCCCCAGAGCTGGCGTGCTGGGGGGCTAAGGTGCCTTTTGTTGGTGAAGGCGCCCACGGCGGTGGGGCGCATTTGGTGACAATCGGGTGCTCAGCACCCGATTGACATTGAATGTGCCTGTCTCCTGATCCTTCTCCCGCTACGCCAGTTCGGGAGAGCCCTTCAAAGACTCCCCCGAGCTGGCGTGGCGGGCGCTAATGGCGCCCTGGGAGGTGCAGTGCCCTGGGCGGTCGCCCGGCTCGCCCCCCACTAAGGCCGGGCCTGCCCCCGAACCAACCCTGCTCTATCTCCCGCCTCCTTTTTCTTCACTCAGCCCAAAAAATAGCGACCCTCGGAGGTTCAATGGAACCCTACTGTTGCGACTATCTCTGCAGACTTAGATGTATTTCTTCAAGTCTTAAGGTTGAGTCCTTCTCTAACGAGCCCCGTAACATTTTGTAATCTCAATGAAGGGGTTGAAAATTAAAGACAACAACACACAAAATGTAGTGTAGGTTGCTCCTAAACTGCACACCGCCTTTAATGGACAGGAAGGGCGTGTTTGAAAGAGGAGCCCTCCCGGCAGATCATGGTATTGTAGGCTAAAGGCTGGAAATACACATCATTGGTGTGTGCTTGTGGGTCTACCAGGATTACATGTCAAGTCATTCTGCCCGTGCTCTATGTGTCATAAAAGAGAAGCTTTAATTGAATGCAACCCTGGACCTGGAAAGAAGCAGGGAGAGGGGTATGGACTCTCTCCCTCTCTCTCTGTCACGCTGTCACGCTGTCACGTTTGCTGGTTCCACCCCATCCACTGCTGACAACAGAGTGACCGGAGTAAAATACACAGATGTATTGAAGGAGATGGGGCAAGAAGGTGCTATTTATGGTTAAAAGTAAAACGAATGCATCCTCATGAGAGGCACCCCTCATCCCGTCTCCGGAAGAGTTTTGCAAAATGTGCTGGCAACACAACAGCTGTGGGCACCACGGGGCTATGTCAGTATCTTCATCAGATCATATTAAGCCATAGCGACTTTTGTGTCGTGCAAACATGCGGCGAACCTATCCCGACTCTAGGTAGACATCGGGCAGTTGTCAAGCGCATGATTCTGGAATTGCAGGGTTGGGCTCCTCAAATAACTATGACAGGGGCCACCTATATATTTGACGGGTAGGACTGAGAATCCCTTTGTTTTTTTGAAGACATGTGTTTCCCAATTCTGATCTGTTGACAATGTGCATGTGGCAATGACTGCTTCCATCCCACGTAGGGGGCCTCAGGGTCCTATTTACTCTTGCCGTTCTTTGAGCAATATGGTATGGTCTATGTCCCCGAAGCCATACAAGGGTTGCGCCATGCTTCATAGTGGGTCTCATCTAAACTAATCATTCCAGAAGTATGCCAATGCATTTTCTGTCCTTCTCGCTGGCCTGGCTCCTGATTGGCAGCTGCGGAGGCCATTATGATGTTTATGGAGTTATCTGGTCGCCTCCCTTTCTAGGACTGTGCTTGGGTGGGATCTGGGAGCAATCTAATTCTTTAGGATTTTGCATTAGTTTTTATAGACGTTAGACGCTTATTTCTTTTGCATCCAACACATGACTATGCCCTAGAGAAGGGATGCCTACAAGGGCTTTGCGTTGCCGGGAGACAGGAATGCAAATAACCTTTTCATGGAAGATGCTGATTGGGGTTGTTCCTATTGAGTACATCTGTTTTGGGCAACCTACAACCCTTCATATGTTTTGGCATACAACTCCCATTAGCCCTTCCAGAACAGTCAATGGTGGGGGATCATGAGTTGTTAGATGACACATCTGGTGCGCCGCAGCTCGCCCACCACAGGTGTACCACCCTAATCACATCCAGGGGTTTGAAGGAAGATAGCAATGCCGATAGATTTGTTTGGACACATGTGTGTGGTGTGGGCATTGTGTGGGCTGGTTGGCTATGTCAGTGTAGGGTTTTGACACCTTTCTACCAATAAGGAACCGTACACCAAATATAGTCGCTGCGCTGGTGATGGGTAAGCAACATGTGTTCCATGTAAATGCATCCGCAATTACAATTCATGCAACACGGACACGCGTTTCAGGCACAGCCATCCTCAAGGCATTGCGCTTTCAAGCAAGAATCGCCCCACTTCTTAACTGATTCTTAACCCAAAAACATAAACACTCTTATCAATGGAAATTGCAGCATAAGGAGAAAAGGTTATTTAAGAGCAGCTCACCCTCTTAATCTTGCCGAGGTAATATAACCCATCTGTCCACCGGCACAAGACGTACTGCCCTTCGGTCAAGGTGCTCATCTGCTCTTTCCACCCTTTCCGGTTTCGTATTGAGGAGTCCCCGGGTGATTTTTGCAGGTGGCAGGTGGTGCCGTAGACATCCAGGGGAGATGGCTGTGAGTCATCGTTGTCCATCAGCTTCCCTGCAACCCTGGTGGCAAAATGGACAAGTGTCAAGCAAATCCTTTTATGGGAAACAGAACCACAGTGCCCAGATAAGGCCCTTCCCTTATGGTATAACAGCACATAGTTAATTTGTACCTTTAAGACTGACACTACTGCTCTGAATTTAACACATATTAGGTTACAGTTTTATATGTTTTGCCACTGAGCACCAAATTATGCACCCTGGTAGATAACTCTGTAATTACTCAAGTGCACCACTTAATACATTGCACCCATAACTTGTTCCAAACCGCCACAGCACACAGAAAGACAACCCATATTTGCTTGGGTTGGTCATGGCACACACCGATGTGTTTGTTACAAAAACAAAGGCTGAATATAGAATCTGCAGGGATTACAGACTGTGCCCCACATTAACAGACCATGGTCAATTGTAAACATTTAAAAGTAGTACAACGTGTTACTTCAGCTCTAAACACAAACTGCTAGAGTAACCCAACTCATCATGATGAGCTCATATGCGCCACGCTTTATAACTGGCATATGCATGTGGACACCAGCTTTTCCTATGCTCACCCGTCCCTTTGGGCACTATTTGTCTGTACCATGTTTTATCTTAACCCAGTAATTTATGTTTCCTCCACTGTCAGGCCTGGAAGTCAGTCCTCTGAAATCACTGACTTTTCAGGGACTAAACAGTGGCTTATAATATTCCAGGGAACCCTTTTTCCATCTTTTTGTCACATCAAAACCACTCTTTGAATCATGTCTCTTTTGCTCTAAAATGCGTACGTCCTGTACTGTCTTTACCTCTTTTTCTTTCACCAAATTCCCCTTGAAAATTCTTCCCTTAACCCTCTTAGCCGGAAAAGGGCAAAAACACCTGTCCTTCAGGATATCTTAGGTGTGTATCTTTCTCCTAAACACAATGCTTTTTTGCAAGGCCAGAAAGCATGTTCACTTCCCGTAACCACCCAACAGACAGGAATGCTGTCCACCCGCATCTGATTGCTCACACATGATTCATGATTCAGTTTCATATTGTAGGATATCATTCAATATCCCTGACACGGCCATCCCTTCACTTTTATCTAGCCTGCTCATGCCTTGAGTATCTCCTCTGAAGGTCCTGAAGCATAGCTCAGTGAGTACAGCGCTTGCTGCCATGACCTGTCGTTAACCTGGAGATGACAGGTTCAAGTTCTGTTTGGAGCCACCTTAGCCTTTCATCTTTTTGAGATCGATACATTAAGTACCATTGCATTGGATAATGAATACGCTATTTACTGCGCTACCATTGGCATAAAGCTGCCATTCCAAGTGCCATACCAAGTGCTTGCAGCCATAGCAGAGAATTATGTTTAGGCAAATCGAAAGATCCTTATACATCATACAGAAATATAATCACAAATGGATTCTCAAAAGTTACAAAACAGAGACTTAAAAAAAACAACAACAACAAATTAACTAAATCCTTGTAAAACTGATAGTCTACCAAATGCAAGTGCTTGTCAGAACGAGCCTATGTTCATTCAAATCACATTCAGTTGCTGAAGCCATTTTCAGGAGTACGTATGGAACAGTAAAGGAGTCTGTGAAAAGGTTCAAAGGCAGCATGACCCTTTCATGTGCCAGAAAGAGAGGAGCCTGGTTCAGACACTTCAGGCTAACATAGACCCCTCCCCACTGACCCGTGGCAAGACCTGGGAGCAAATGAATGCCCCACTAAAGAGCCAAACGTTCTAGACTTTTCCATTAAATCTACCAATGAACAGGCTCATCCTGAGCTTTGCAGTGCATGGACATTTCCAGACAAAATGGCTGTCCTGAAATTCTTCTGTGCTTACCAAATGCCATCACGCGCATGTGCACACCCTTAACATGTGCTGTGTGGCGCTCCATGCAAAGAGGCACGAAGATTCTAATCCCTGTGGCAACAGTTGATTCCTGCAGACTGTGCCCCTTTTTGTCGTGGGCGGGTGGAGACTATCCAATGGGCTGCATGTGTTGACTGTCAGAATAATCCAACCAATCAGATGTGGCATTGGGCAGGCTCTTTTGGGGGGTTATGTCATGTGGTTCGAAATGAGCCCTTCAGGAGCAGAAGGTAAACTTACCTTAAGAAACCTTTATGATTAGTCTCAAGCAATGGTCATCATGCAGAGGGACGCAACTTCCCTGCACACCCTTCAACTACCATTTTGTAGCCTAAAATAATTAGAGGAAAGGTCAGGGGGTATGCAGCAAGTTATGCTGTTCCTCTATCACATCTTGATGAGTAAATCTTCTTGAGGGAAGACCCTCAGTGACCTCACCAGAGGTTTTATGCAGGAGGCCATCTCTTCCTGATGTCACGGTCAATTCAAATTTCTGTTCCAACTTGGGAAAACGAGGGGAGGGCGGGAAGTTCTATGTTCATAGTGGCACGCAAACTTGAGAGGACCTAACAGAGGGGTTTGGGTAGCCTTTCCAAGAAATTGGCAGGCAACCTCAGAACCCAGTGTTAATAATTGCAGTGTAAGCCTTGAAATCATGCCCCTAGGTTCATCAAATCTGTAAAGACCAAGCTCTTCAGAGACACTACAGGGTGGGGGAGGGAGTCGGGAGGTGAGGGTAAAGTCCTGGGGTGCTGCTACTGACAAAACCCACAACACCGAACTCTAAGCACCGCATTTATGAATGATGCTGCCCCAAGGTATTAACGATTATTGGTTATTTACATACATTGTGCAATAAAAGCTTTTCTACACTAACGCAAAACACAGACTCATACGTGTCGCAGGAAGCCATTTATGTGTACGACTCATGCACCCACAGCACTTTTCTAACCACCACTAAGGTTGTTTGCGCTCTGCATACTCTGCTGCTTACATATTTGCCTTCACATGCACTAGTATGTGCGTGAGGAAGTGCACCAGCTTTGCCATTTTGCAGACTTAGTACAAACTGTCCCACCTGCAGTTATATGTTTTCTTCAACTGTACTACCGGCAGGCGACCTCTTGATATTTTCTGGCGCACTGCTGAGTGCAAACACAATGTTTCTGTTTCACATGAAAGGTTAGCAGCACATAAATCAAAGTAATGCGACATTTAACACACCCATGTGACACTGCAGGTTGCTGTTCATTGTTTCTAGTGGACGTTATAGTTAGGATTATGTTCGCCAAACATGGGTAGGTTTGCACAGCCATCCACTAAGTCGGCAGCAGTACTTTAAATGCGGTAGCCTACTGCATGAATCTGTAGGGATGGCGACAGGGGCGGTGTTACCAGCATGCATGTGTCTAGGTGTGGAACAGAAACACGTGCGCTTACACAACTACTTAAAAGTAAATTCTAAGATGCGGCCATGCACCCACTAATGGAGTCATACTGATACTTGCAGTGTTATTGCACTTACGCCAAGCAGGTGCAGTGGGCCCAGGAAACGTCCATATTGCTCATCTGTAGTCATCTCAGCCACTAGTGTGTGGCACAGATTTAGCATGCACTGTTCACACAAAAAGAGAGCCTACTGACACACTAAACAACATTTACTATGTACATCTGTAATTGGTACGATACAGCAACACTATTTGGAAAAGTAAGGGGTAGCGGAAATGGATATATATAACCGACAATTTGCCCTTTCCACATGTTTATCATGAGGGCAGGCCAGGACTCAGTAACAAACCGTTGTTAATGAGACGTTATTGTTATGTGGCCGTACCAAATATGTATCCTCTTTACAGAAAACACTATGCTAAAGCAACATTCTGATTACAGTGCCCTACTAAAAACCTATGAAATTCACTAACAAAAACATTGTTAAAGGGACGTTATGGTTAAATTGAACTAGGAAAAATCTATGAAATTCTATGGAAAAACGTTGTTACAGGGACGTTATGGTTACAGGTAAAACCGAAAAAACTCTGAAATTCGACAGCTACGGTAAGCTAAGCAACCATAACTCGCGCCACCACTGTGCACTGCTTAGACTAACACCCATGACTTCAAAGATGACATCACAAATGTGTATGGGGCTGACATGCAGTGAAAAATAACACCAAATGGGAGTGCTAAAAGTAAATCATGAACAGTTCTGCAGCCAACCGATTACTATCTAAATGTTCCATTCGGCCAATAGAAGAGCACTTTAACAGAGCCTTGCTAAATTTGAAAACTTATAACCAGGGTCAAACACAAAAGTCAAATGTAACTTTATATCTATGGCAGAACATAAACCCTTATCTGGGACAGTTTGATGTACAAACAAACAGGTGCTTCAAAAGTGACAATCCCGACTATTCAAATATGGAGTCATTTGGCATTTTTAAAAAATGAACGTGTACAGAACATCAGGTGTGAGCAAACTGCAGGCATCCAGTGATGCTGACATGTTTCAGCTTTAATTGTTTAGAAATAAAGCCTACTTCAGAACAACATTTTCATGATTCCAATTGAAAGTATACAAAAATATCTAACTTTAATTTGATAACTCTCATTTCAAGTGTGCGACTACAAATTTTTCAGTTACTTTATAATCGTGCCATATTTTGTGTATATTTTCCTCTTTTTGAGATGGGTCATATTTACTTGAAGTATATGGCTCCTCAGACGACATGTGTCCAACCAATTTTCCCCATTCACATCTCTGTGTCCACTTATTATCAGCACAGGATACCATTGATTGCTTAATAATCACACAATCCGCTTATATTGGTGTTACAATTGCCTGTAATTGGAGAAAAGGGCAATTTATAAATAGTGAGTGAACTCAGTACACCTCATGCCATTATTACAACTTGTGGGATACATCTACCGCCAGCAGAACTCCCGTACATCATCAAACCACATCTCAGCAGTCACCAGCAGAATGGCTGCGCTAGCGCTGTTGAGCACTATCGCCTTGCCTTAAAACTGCTTTTTGCAGTCACCAAAATAATGGCTGCGCTGTCTTACCAATCACACATGGGGCAAGATGAAGCACAAAATACCCCAAGAGTTGCTGCCAGTAGTTTCTTCAATTGCACCGAAAAGAAAATAATTCAAAGGCAGTGCTGCTAGGCTGCCAGCCCAAAGATTTTCAGTGAAAAAGAAAATATTCTGCCTTTTAAAATGACTGCGCCCTAATGCTCTTTCCATCCTTTCAACTGTACACATCTTGGTTCCAGTAAGACCCAGCTATGTCCATCCATATTCAAGTTGTGCTACAGCAAAAAGGAGGCATTTCTCATTGAATGACAGGCTGTGTCAGGCAAGATCTGTGAAATAACAAAGAACTTCACTCCAAGCCGTATGCAAAAAAACACTTTACTTTGCAACAAAATGTCACAGCAAAACTCTTCACCAAAAGCCCTCTCTCTCTCCCAGCTCAGGTCAGTTCCAAAGGACCTTTATTTGTACAGATGCCTGTGCATTAGAAATATGACTGGGGCTTTGGAAAGGTTCAGAAAATGAATGTGAAGAAGGCCACATTGTAAAGTGACAGCCAAGGAAAATTAGCCATGTGTACAATGGTGTTTTTATAAACAAGAAAAATATCTGTTTAAAAGTGAAATGTTGAATTAAGGCCCTGTCCTTGCATAGAAATGTGAGGGGGGTTTGTTTTAAAACATATATAGGATCTTTAATTCCAACAGACTTTCTTCTGGTTCAGGAAAAATAAATAAATAAATCTACTGTGAAAACAGCAGGACAGGTTTTTTTCAAGCCCTGGCTTCAAAGGACATGGCTTCCTGGGAACAGGATTTCCCTCCCTTCAAGTGGACCAGCCCCCCGGGGCATATGAATAGGCAAGCGTGAAGGACCTTGCACCCTCATCAGACAATGCGGCAGTGCTCCAGCTGGTACAATGGATTTCTGGGACACATAGGTGTGACTTTTTAGCAGCACCTCCCCTCCACTCAAACTGAGGAGCTTCAAAGGCAACTCCATGGCAACACAGGACTAGAGCTGACAGTTGGCTCTGGGTTGGGAAGAATGCCCTTATTTGGAAGACAGAAGCCGGCCCATCTTGGGCAAAAGACTGTTCTTATTTAATAAACGTTAAGACTTTTATTTCTGCAACCGGACAACGTAGCAATGCAAAAGTTTAACAGTTTAAATGTAATTTTTGGGTCGTTAAAACAACACAAGGTAGCTTTCCCTAGTACATAGGGGACGCAAACGGCAGGAAATTGTAAATCATGAGAAAAGTATACATGGTGCAACTTTGGAATCTAATGCAAACATGCTCTGTGATAATAGGTACACATGTATAAAATTGAAGAATTTTAGTTGAAATATTTCCCACTGAAAATTGTGAACGTTTATTAGAAGGGCTAAATGACACCATACAAACTTGAGAGCTGGAATGCCAAGCTCTGTATAAAATATGTCAGTTGCCTATGTGATTTTCAAAAGTGCCACAACTGTAAAAATGTGCAATTTATGTCATAACTGATTTTGGCAAAAATTACTGTGGGAGGGCATGGGCTTTACAAGCACATGCCATAAAACTGATGTAATGTCCCTGAAAGTCCAACCGGCTGACAGAAAGGCGGTGACAGGAACCCCTGACCAATGAAGTTGTTAGAGGCATGTCAAGCCAAAGCTCTGCCCCCACAGTAAATCCTGTGATGTCACCCTCCTTATAAAAGGGGGAGACTAAGAGAGACAAAGGACATTCTTGTCTGAATTTTCCAGCTCCTGCGTATCCAGACATTCCATATTCATCCTGCAAGATTCCAGATTCCACTGCCAGGCCAGAGCATAGCTGACCCTATCCAGACAGGACCATTGATCCAGAAAAAAAACACTAAAAATCCCAATAACTCAGGGACAAAGGGTAAAGGTGGCTGAATCCTCATTGGGATTATCCAGTGCTACCTGCCGGCCCTGCTACCCGCTCTATCCAGCTGAGGTGCCGCTGTGCCGTGACCAGACCTTTTCCCAGCTGTTTTCTGTTAAGAGAGTACGCAGCTGTGACCATATATTGCCTCGCTGTCCAGAAACTCGGTCTGCTGTCCAGAATACCTCATTCAAGTGCTTGTTGTGAGTATTTCCCTTCTCCAACAATCACAAACGTTATCCTTTGCTCTGTTACCTTGTATGAGGTCCAATCCCATAGAAATCCCATAACTGCCTTAGCAGAAATCCGGAAAATTGTCAGAATCCTCTGTGCATCCTGTGCTTGATCTCCAAGGGTTAGCGTCATTCTTGAACTCATTTCTGTCCTTGTGTAAGTCATTAGTACTATTTGAATTAAATACAATAATTCTCCCTAAAAGAGGCACACTGCGTGAAGGGGTTACAACTGCAGCTTAACCTTTCTATTCACGGGTGGTGTTTCTCTTTTCTAGCCACTAAAATCTAGTTTAAGTGAAACTTGTCCTTTCCTTTTCAAACCGATTTTCCTTGTCCACTGTTTTCAATTTTAAAACCAAATTTCCTTTCCTATTAACAATCTCATCCAGTCATTCACGTAGAGTTATCTTTTCACTTTCATATCATTCCTGTGATGTGTATCTATCCTTTAGCATAAAAACTGCATTCCTATTCTGCCTATTCAACCCGTTTTTCAAACCGTTTTGACAATTAAACCTGTAAAAATAAGAAAATGCAATTTTGCAACGTGTGATTTGGCTGCACAGTGTTTTTCATTTCCAAGTCGATTTCTGAACTGTATGCCTGTTGTTAGGACATTGATTGATAGTGTGCTAGTGTCCTGATATTGTTATACCCAATTCATGCTCTTTGCATTCAACCGCACCTGTAAAATAAACATTTCATAATTTCGCGTGCCGTTTTGCTCAGTTTTCGGAGGTGCTAAATCTGGGTTTTTGCCTCCAATTCAGTGGGGGAATTTGATTCCGATTGCTGCATAGGGTACCTGACTCCTTGCTACACCTCCCCATCCATGCAAAGTTTGATTAATAGGGGTTTGAGGGAGTGGTGTAGGGGAAATCATGAACTGTGATACAATTTAAAATCCACTCAAAAGTTACATTTGCTTTCTTTCAAGTGTGTAGTGTTTATCTAACATGAAAAGGTCTAACTAAGTTCATTTCATCCATTTACCTTGTAATTATCACCCCAATAGTGATTGCTGCCCAATATTAAATTTGTGTGATATCCTTTGAATTTTAAAATAAATAAATATGGTATTACCACCCACTGGCCTGGTTCATGGTCCATTGTGGCCTGGGGTATTTGTAAAAGGGGGTGTGAGACGGGTTGAGTGCCATCTCAAACTGAATTCTTAGTGATTAAAGATAAAAGTGTTTTAACTGTGCGCTGCAGTCTAGGCCAGTATCAAGAGTCCTGGTCTGGTGTGTGTCGCCCCATTAGAATCCTTAACAAACTAGCCAACCCGCCATGGAACTATGTGAACAACAATTCACTTAATTCATGAAAGAATTTAATCCAGTACTTCAATAAGGACCTCTTTGCTCTGAGCCTCCCTTTTGCGCACATTTTCCCAGTTCTAACGCTTCTAAACTTACATTTGATACTGGGCAGGGGGTAAAAATGCAAGTGGCATGCTACTAGGCAGCCTTAAAAAAGTCACTTGCCACCTCAGTGCTACACACAATTTCTTACGCATCTAGAGTCAAATATCACTAGCAGATGGCTAGTGGCGAATGCAAATTTTACAGCCTACATGGGGACACCAAGCAATGTATGACACTGATTAAAAACAGCAAATGTTCAAGCTCAGCATTGGATTCTCAGAAAACGCTTTAAGGGATTAGCCTCGTGTAAACCGGTGACTGACCCACTATTCTGGCTAACAGCCTGCCCCCCTTCTCAGGCATCAGTTCCACCATGCCTAAAGATCGCCCTTACTAACAAAAGCCAACGCTAACACTGGGGACTTTTCTAATTATTGAGATGCCCTTCGACTTTGCTGCTGCAAGCTTTTGTAGATACCCCTATCTTTCCAATGCCTTTGAGGCTGTCTGCCTGCTAGAGGGAGAGACTCTGTTGTGCTTTCAGCCTTGGAAGACCGCCGAATCCATGTAGACGCTGGGATACAGTATTGCATTGGTCCTCCTGGGTTTATTGGTGGTGTTTGACACAATGGATCATGCCATGTTTTTGCAAAGCCTGGGACATTGGGCCATTGAGTACACCCCCCCACTAATGAAACTGACATGCACTTCTCTAATTAGGCTGATGATACACACTTCCTTATGAAGCTTTCTGGCCCATCTATCAGTGCATTGTCTCTGTGCCTAGAGGAGACGTTTAAGTGCACGCTAGAAATACCATCACAGAACATACAAAGGAACACTACTATAGCTTGTCTTGCAAAATATATGGCCATCCATGAGTCATGTATGTATCTGGGTGCTTGTTATGCACTGCTTGCTGCTGGTGGCCGCAGATTGGTAATGTGGGCATGGGTTACATTAGAATGTTTCATAAAATACACTATATTTCGAAGCATACATAATGTAAGGATTAGAATATAGGACCCTGGTTACATTTCATAAATGGCGAATAAATTGATAATAAAAGGAATCTTTTATTTGGCGTTCAAATAAAGAGTGGACTTTAAACCTTCTTCCCCTTTACAGTTCAAGGGATTACTTAAAGGAACGAGAGCAACCACACAAGACACACATTATGAAGAATGGGCGGTAGGAAGGATGAACCACACTGGCAGTGTAAATAAAGGCAATGTGTCTTTCATTCAGGGTCTGGTTTAATAAGGTCTTAGAATCATAATCTATCCAATACTATAATGTACTTCAGCAGAACAATATGGAACAATATGTATCCATACCATAATGGCCGGACCGCACTAACAATTCATGGATACTATAATATAATCAAGCACAACACATCTAACCAATTCCACAGTGTCTTTGCCTTGCATTTCATCATGCAAAAATGTCCCCATCTACAATGTTATACTCATCATACTTGCTGATCCCAGGCGTGTCACATGCACGCTCTCTCTTTTTTCTCTCTGTCTCACTCTACGTCAGTCTCTATCTCTCTGTCTATATACGAGCTAGTCGCGTTGCCAGGTGCACAGTTGCTAGAGCCACCCCAGTCGTCACTCTCTATCTCTCTGTCTCTATACGAGCTAGTCGCGTTGCCAGGTGCACGGTTGCTAGAGCCACCCCAGTCGTCAGTCTCTATCTCTCTGTCGCTATACGAGCTAGTCGCGTTGCCAGGTGCACGGTTGCTAGAGCCACCCCAGTTGTCAGTCTCTATCTCTCTGTCTCTATACGAGCTAGTCGCGTTGCCAGGTGCACGGGCTCTATACGAGCTAGTCGCGTTGCCAGGTGCACGGTTGCTAGAGCCACCCCAGTCGCTGCAGAAAGCAGCATGGCCAGAGCTAAAACACAAGCTCTCTTGACGGGGATAGGGAGTGCTCTGTTCTTTTATGGGTTAAGAGTAGAAGGAGAGCTGCAGGGGCAGAAGCATCCCCCGAGGTGTGGACCAGCCCGGTTTTTGGAGACATACATTGTAATTGTGTGTGTCCTGCAGGAAGTCACCATCACAACGAGGACTCATTCCCTGCAGGAACTGAAGTGAGGGGGACACAGATAGGCTCTTCGGGTGGGGATTGTGGTTCTGACATACCATGTAGGAGGACTAGGCCACAAAGTGTACAACTGGGTATGTGGTTTTCTTTTTCTTTAATAATTATCAATGATTGTGCACACTGTATCAAATGTGCGGGTCTAATGACTAATTAAAAAGTATTATTAGGTACAGCGACTATAGAACGATGTGCACTACCCCGGCTGCAGCCCTATCAACCACCGAGTGACCAGCATGGAAAATTAAACATTACCTTGGTGCTCACAGAAGAACACGATATCTGATGTTAACCTGAGTGCAATCCTTTCCAAGGATTAAGGACATGTTGGGTGCCAAAATGGTATATGTTTTCAGCAAAGGAAGCTATTAAAAAAGTGCATTGTTTAATTGCACTAACATTGCAAACTGTCTTTTTCAAATTGTGTAATGTTCTAATAATGTCTCTTATGATCACATCCAGTATATAGTGTGGTCATAATAAGAACGGTAAACGTGCCTCACTGAGCAAAGCATGTTGCCAAAACCTAGAATAACCATACGAATGATTTTCTAACAGAAGGGGATCATTCCAAGATGGACAGTCTGGTACAATAGGATGATCACATTGGGAAAGGGGAAGGAGACAAATAGCAAGAGGGTTCCTAGCTCATCTGCATAAAATCAACCAGCATTTTGGGAACAAGAGAAAAACTACAGCTCTTCATATTTGCCCAATGTGTCCACGTTAAAAGTGTGGCATGCTTACATTTATTTATTTATTTTTAGAAAGTGCCACACGCCCGTAGGCCGCAGAGCGCAATCACCGAGTGTAACGCAGGCTGGGCTTGGTGCTCATTTAGTTTTGCACAACACTCAGCCAAAAATGAAAGTGTTTGTCACCATTAATACTTATTTGGACAGCTTCAAGATTTGGATGTAAGATGCAATAGCCGGGACATTGGTCACTGGAAGGACGCAAGATTTTAGAAGGGGAGGTTGGCAGCCAATCCACAGACATCGTTAGATAACTATGTATAACATATAGTCAATCTTAATTCCACAATGTAATATCTTTAGAGTAAGCAGTAGTTTGTTTGTGCCTACACCTCTTTGCGCCAAATTTCTGATGTAAATGAATAAAAGTACGTAGTCAAGTTTCTTCAAGTATATTTTCTTAATTTATTTGATATATGTTCTGCCCATATGGATGACACGTGTTTCGGCGTTCCATTGGCGCCTTTTTCAAATCCGGGCCTTATTGACTTTAATAGCACTAACATACGGGTCGCGAGAGTACACCTTATGAGATCCCCACTCAAGAAGTTCCTCACTCAGTAGATAATATCTTTATAGATCACAGTACTCATAATAATCACATTTAACCAATGCCCTTATGACCAGAGTCAAGATAAGATGTAACCATACCATATTACCCCTGGTCACAACATTGAACCCACACCATAAGGTCACAACTGGCTGCATGCTATCTACACGACAGTGTCCTCAGTCTCCTAAACGTATCCATGTTAATCCTTACCATATGGAGCAGGAAACTGTGCATACCCCTTAACCACTATGCCCCTAAGCACAATAATTTCTCCATAATGGCCCTTGGAAAAACAACCAATCTTTGCAACGCACTACCTCATCCCTACCTTTAACAACCCTTTCCACCATGCCTGAAGTTTCCAAAACATTGTATCCATAAAATGCTGCCCCTTTGCCACACCCCATGTACAGTCAGTCCCAAGTCAACACTTGGAATCCATTCTATAGTGTTTAGGTGCAATCCATGTCCTCGTGACAACATTGAAAGAACTCCTTGATCTGAACAACAGCTCACAAGTGTCACAATGGTTTGAGTCAAAACATGTGATCTATTACATTGTGTCTGAGGTCAGAACATTATGTCCGTGGCATGCCAGCATTTCTTCGAACCCATAGTATTTCTAGTTGCTGCATTGTGCCCTCACAGTCAGGTGCCCACTCACAATGCTTGGCATGCATGCACGGGTGTATGCATTCATGGCGATTCGGCGAGCGCGAGCCTAGCTAGCTATTAATGGGGTGCTGGACAGGAGAACGGGGCAAGACGCATTCATGCCGGGGGTTGGGGGAAGGGTGCAGGTGTAGAAGATTTAACAGGGGGGCTGGAGGGGGAGTAGAGGGGAATTCAGCAATTGATGCCATGTCTTTTACATAGCAATGCCTACTGCTCCATCCTGAACTCCCTGTAAGTTGGGACCAGGCTGATGCCAGCTGGTGGGCTGCCTAGAGCCATGGGCATAAAGGAGAAAGCATGCTCTGTGTTTTCTTTTATTTCTGTAATGCCATCTTGGCAGTGTGCAGGCTTCCGATGCAGTGTTGACCTCCAGAGAGCTTTCATTCTCCACTAAAGGACAAGGCGCTTGGGTCTTGATAGCTTTCTAGGCGATGCACGCTCTTTTAGACGGCATGACAGACTGCCTTCTAAGCAGTTTGGGTAGATGCCAGCAAGCGAGGCATTGCCACCCAAGCTGGGCGAGTACCGGAACTTGGACGGCATTGGTGACGTCTGGGGCAGGGATGAAAGGCTTGATTTTGCAGAGGGGCCCTTGGCTGGAAGCTGGCTATCTGGTTTTCCTATTGGTGTGGACCCTGAAGGAGAGCTGGCAGTTAATGGGGCAGAGGGATAGTTCAGGGGCAACACGTTTGCCCTGGGTATGACAAGATGCCTGTAACATGAGTTAGATCCCCGGTCAGGCGCTTAGAAGCAGGAGGAGTCAGGCATAAGCTGCAATATTAGTCCTCATTTAAAATGGTTGAGCCAAGGGATATGTCTCGACTAGTAGCCTGCGGCATGGAGGATTCAAGGTTCATGCCAGTCAGAAATTGCTGGATTTTGGCTGCTCTGGATGGGTTTCTGAGGAGGCGGAATTCTGTCTTAGTTCGACACTGTTGCAACTAATCAACAGGTCTCAAAGACAGGGTGAGGGGCCGGAAGTATCTTAGTTGGTGAATATTGTTCACAGAGTTGATCTCCAAGGCGTGCGTACATTCCCTTAATGAAATCAGCATTTCATTAATTTGATGATGCTGAAAATCAAAACAACTGGCCTGTCCCCTTAATGTTCCCTGGACACAATGTTCCCTGTTCCATCAATAGTTCATCCATTCCATAATATCCACGTTGCCAACATGCAACCTATTTCATGTGTCTAATAATGCATGCATGCATTCTCAGTTTGATGACTCTAGCCAGACCATTTCATCCAAGCCATATTGCCCATAATCAGAACAAAATAAAATTGGTATCATAGCTCCACTACACGCACACTTCTTCCTTCCATATAATGAGTACATGTTTGATGACGTGCACAGGAGACCCCGGATGGGCGACAAAGTTCAGTACTCATGAGAAATAGCTGCGTAACACGCTTAAAACATTCCATAATGGCCCTTATAGTATAATTGAATGTATACCATATGGCTCTATCAACAAACATGTACTACATTTTCCACTGTTCTTTGCACAACAAATTTTTATTGTAATGTTCGTAAATGATGTACGTAATTCACACCATATATTCCCATATGACAACACAATCTGCACCGTGATCTTCATGGGCACAAACAATGTATTGCATTCCAGAATCCAACTACACAGATTAGAGTGTAATCATTGTCAGGGCACGCAAGCTCTACTAGCCCACTTGCATTGGTGAGGAGATTTTTTGAAGGGCAAGTACCATGCGCAGGGTACTCGACCTTGCTGGCGAGTATGGGGATGTTTGAACCTTTTTTTTCTCCATTTACTAAAAACAAACGTTGTTTGCAGTAAATGCCAAATAAAAATTTCACTGTATATGTCTAGCCTTTCAGTGGAAGCACTGCACTGAATATGAAGTGTGCATTTGGTGACAAGCAATGTTTTATAGACACCATAGGTAAATATTGTGTCACCTGTTAGCATGGGGCAAGTGAATTGCTCTTAGGTCGAGCATGTACATTAAAGAACTCGCCCTGCGGGTCTAGTGGGATTTTAAAGAATTTTCAAGGCCTTGTTATATTCTTCAAATTCATAATGTCAGCGTTTAGTGCATAAAAATATTAACGCACAGAAATCACACCATTGTATCTCTTCACAATGTCATGAGCGACAATATTTAATCATTTCTTGAAGGGCCATGGTTTTAACAACGGATACTCTATATTATTCTGTCCACAATCACTACATTTAATCCATATGATTATGTCGAATGTCACAAAAGCAACATTACATCAAATCTGTAACGCCCCTAGTACAATGTGTAATCGATTAAATAGTGCGATACAATAATGCCCAGTAAATATGTGCAATAAAACACCACTAGACATTATGATATTTAATCCATAGCACAATGCCCCTTGTAATAAAATGTGTAATTGAGAGGGTGATGCTCACAGTCATGATGACAATTATGTCCCAGGGCAGGTAAGTGGCGCTCCCCCATTGGCCAATTTCCAGGCTATAAGAGCAGGTATGTCTTGGAAAATCATTATAGCCCGGAAACTGGCCAATGAGGTAAACATTCTCCCGGGTCGTTGCACTGGCCGCCTGGCTCCCAGAGCAGAGCTCCCTCTCATCACGGGTGCTCCACGCTGGCAGCCATGGCTCTCAGCAAGGCGCTCACTCTCTACACGGGAGCACTGGCTGTCAGTCATGCTGTCAGAGTAGCTCTCTTCCTCGCCCGGGCGCAAAGACAGATACGGCCTGGGCAAAGAAAATAACCCAATCCGCTTCCTCCACTCCTTACCTTCTTAGGGTGGGGGCTCGGTTACCCACCTGCCAGTGCTGCTCTCCTCCTCGCCCTGGACTGCACCTGACAGGCACGGCCTGGGCAACAAAAATAACCAGTCACACTCCTTACATTTTTAGTATAGAGGGCGGCTATCTGCTCCTCCCCACTTCCTGCTGCTTTCAGTCTTTTCCAGGCCACACCTGGCAAATGCAGCAGGCATTTTCTAAGCCTTGCCCCTCCCTGCTCATCACGTTTGTACGTGGCTGCGGGGAACAAGCCAGTTTCAAGCAACCTCTCCAGGCAGAACACCATTTTCTTTAAATGTATTTTTTAAAATTCGTTTTAGGGACATAATAGCTTTATAGACCAGGCCCTTGGGCTGTACAGGGAGTTATAGGCCCTCAGGACCTCGTTAAACAAATCTCCCTCACAGCGCTTGGGCCTTTAACTTGGTCTTCAGGGATCATTAGTCGAGTTAAAGCATAATGCCCCTAGTCATAATAGCATTCAATACACAATGCAATGCCCCTAGTCATAATAACATTCAATACACAATGCAATGCCCCTACTCATAATAACATTCAATACACAATGCAATGCCCCTACTCATAATAACATTCAATACACAATGCAATGCCCCTAGTCATAATAACATTCAATACACAATGCAATGCCCCTAGTCATAATAGCATTCAATACACAATGCAATGCCCCTAGTCATAATAACATTCAATACACATGCAATGCCCCTACTCATAATAACATTCAATACACAATGCAATGCCCCTAGTCATAATGGCATTCAATACACAATGCAATGCCCTAGTCATAATAACATTCAATACACAATGCAATGCCCCTAGTCATAATGGCATTCAATACACAATGCAATGCCCTAGTCATAATAACATTCAATACACAATGCAATGCCCCTAGTCATAATAACATTCAATACACAATGCAATGCCCCTAGTCATAATGGCATTGAATCCAGACCATAATGCCCCTAGTTATTACATCATTTATTCCACAGCATAATTCCCCTAGTCTTAATAGTGTTAATCCATTATGTAATACCCCCAGTCATTACATCACTTAATAAACAGCATAAGGCCCCTATGCTTAATAGTATCTAATACACAGCATAATGCCCCTAGTTGTAATTTATGAATCCAGTTTAATGCCCCTAGTTATTACATCATTTATTCCACAGCATGATGCCCCTAGTCTTAATAGTGTATAATACACAGGTTTAATAGTGTTTATACACACCATGATATGCCGATTATTCAATCAACACCATAGCACTGTTAGACACTTTCACATTTAAATCACACTATAATGTCACTTGTCACTACAACACTGAACATATTCAGAGACAACTCTAGGCATAACATTCCATTTTTATTCACAAACACGGTATCCAGGTCAAGTCATTTGATACCTAAACATTAGGTGGACACCACCATGTCCTTAATCGTTACAAAATTGAATCCTTACCATAAAAACATTTATGATGACATTTATTCCACAATGTCCTTAGATCGGAAATCACAGCCGGTGTCCCTAGACACGACTGTTAACATCATAGTCACATAAAAACACGGGCCATTATTCCAAGTCTGGCAGTAGTTTGGCAGAATTACTGCCCAACTGTTTGGGTGGTCAGGAAGGGCTCCCGTCATTACGAGGGATTCATGTTGCGCGCACTGTATTGATGAAGGGGGCTGGCAGCAAACTGGGTGCAGTGTTGCAAATCCATATGTATCGAGTGCAGTTAATAATGGATGGGATATGTTTCTTTAGTGTTGCAGTTTTTTAGAATGTATACATATTAGATCTTCACGCACGTAGAAAGATACAATATTAAAACTTCAAATGCAACATGAACACAATCTACATAAGGGCGTGCTTTGTAAAAAACATGGTAGTTGGGAATCTCTTTGAAAATGCATGTTCACTTTTAAACTGACTTTCACAGATTTTCAGTTTTGTTTTTCAGGTCGAGACACTGCCTCACCCTAGCGCGGTGCTGTGAGTTGCGGTGCATTTCAGTGCAAATATCTCGAAAATTGTGAGTCTTAGGGCCTAGAAGCATGGCTTACTGAGTGAGAGTGGTGCGTTGTGGTGCAAATATCTCGGAAACGTTGCATCCTAGGACCTTGAAACATGGTTTCTAAGGTCTCATAGGGACCTTTGAGTTTTGTTCCTTGCGTTGAGTGGCTTAAAATGAGCACTGCCTGGGCTGGAATCTGGTGAGAGAGTTGGGGTGTCCAAAAGGGGTAGGATGTCCAAAGGTCATGTAGCCAGTGATGTCCAGAGGGTCCTAACAGGTAACTGTGCAAAACGTGGTGCAGATTGGTGGAACAGTGTGGAATTGTATAAGGAACAAAACGTTGCAGTGCAAATATCTCGCAAATTATGCATCCTAGGGCCTTGGAACGTGGTGACCTTGAGCTTTGTTCCTCGCTTTGAGATGCTTGAAATTAGTTTTGTCCGGTCCTTCTATGACCACCTTTCTGTTTTGCCGCTTTCAGGCAACCATCTCATGTGTGCAGGGGCTGAAATCCGGGGAAAGGGATGGGATGTCCAAATTTCATGTAGCTCGGAACGTCCAGAGGGTCTGAACAGGTAAATGCTAAATTTGGTACAGATTGGTGGAATGGTGTGGAATTGTATGAGGGACAAACAAACTAACAGATTTAATATATATATATATATATATATATATATATATATATATATATATATATAGATTACCATAAGGTGGCAAAGATTTTGATGAATAAATATTGTTCTCACAATGTTTTTAAATATGCATATTTTAAGCAATCTAGCACAGCATTACCAGTGCACATCATTATGGCGTGTCATTTCGGGTTTTCACTGGACACACTTAGCGCATGTTTTAGCAGATTAGATTATGCCAGTCAGCACATAATGGTAGATTTCCTGTGTACCCCTTTAGGAGATCACTGTTAGTGTATGCCATGTAGAAAGTATTCTGTTTTGGGTCTACCTGTATACTGTTGGGGGTCCTGACCCACGTTTGGACTATTATGCTACAACATTTGGTGCTGTGGGCTTAGGAAATCCAAGATGGCCGAAAAAGCCCACTTGTGTGCCAGAATCTATGAAAACCACGCAGTTGTGCACACTAAAATGGTTGCCTAACTTGCCACCCACCAATGCAAGCAGGATGGGCCGGGGTGCCATGAGTGAAATGTGTGCCAAAGGAAAAACCACACTTTAAAATCACCTTTTGTTTCTCTGAATGCCAGCTCAAAATGCCTATTTGCAACACATCCAAAAATCTCACTGAACGCCAGCGGACATCTGGCAGAATAAAGTCTTGTGGGCATACAAAATCTGGAAAGAGGATGAGCCTAAAACAATGTTCATCACAAGACTGGCTGAGCTGCGGATTTCAGCAGTTTAAGTAAATTTGGACTGAAAGACACTAAAAATCTAAATGTTTAAAAGAAATGAGTGACCTACTTTTGAGTGTCACATAGGCTGTAATTGTTTAAATGTCATAGTTTTAAACTTAGAATCAGCATTCTAGCTGCATATGTAAAAAATTGTTAGTTATTTGAATGCAGAAAACTGGGGAACAGAAATGACATGTGGCTAAAAACTGGCTTAAAGAGATTCCAATTTTGCCTGGCAACTACCCCCATCAGGAGTGAAACTTGATTCACAAGTAACTTCCCAGGCCTGGCTGTTTCCTGCTGGCCACACTAAGGATATGCCATCTCTCTGATAATTGAATTAAGGGGAGCCCCCACAGAATACAGGAGCTCTGAACAATGCAACCCCCTTCACCCAGGCAGATGGTTTATTGCAGATGTCGTAAAACAGCTTCCTCTTGGCAGAAGCTGGGAGGGGCAGGGTCTCTGAGCTTGGCAGAAACTGGAAAGACTGGTTTCTGTACCATGTGACCTGAAAAGACACACCCCTATAGCCAGAATATGGTTTTAGAAAAAGATGGATCATTCATAGAGCGGACTTGTGAAAATTATTTAAATGATACCATAATTCTTGTGATTTTTCTGCCCACATTTTAAGACGTGTTAGGACCCGGTGGTATGTTCAGGGGGGTTTTAGCGGAAAAGAGGATATTACTCAAAATGTGTGCATGTGAAAAATCTGACACTTCATCAACTAATGTCCATACTCCTTGCGCACATGTGTGTAAATTTGGGTTAATGTCCGAAATTGCAAAATCAGTTAAAAAGTGCAAATGTTGCCATTTCTGAATGCAAGCCCCCAGGAAGAGCAGATTTGGACAGGGTATACCTCCTGTGATATGTGATGGGTGCGTGTAATTTTAAACAAATGTGTACCTGTGCAAATATGTTTTTTTTTATCAAATATAGATTGTGTGCAATTTGACAGGGGAGGATCCTCTGACCCATAAAACCTACAGCATCACTCTGACTCACAGTTCCTTCCCCAATCATGGGAGAGGGGAGAATTGGGCCAATGGCAAGTGGAGAGGGGTAGGGTCTAGTGATGCTGCACGCACACCCATTTTAAAAACAGATAAAAGCAGACAGACAGGACAGATAGGGACATTCATTTCCATCTGCTGCGGGACGCTCTGCCGGAAAATCCATACTTTACCTCCATCAATCTCTAGAGAAAGCTGTGCAGAAAGATCCAGACTTTAAATCCATCAATCTCCAGAATCCAGAGAGAGAGCAGACCCAGACCACTGTTAGCAGAACCAGAGAGAGCTGACCCAGATCACTGTGAAGTGCAGAGACCAGACCAGAGTCCAGTCTAAAACCTGACCAGATTCGTGGCGAGGCCCATCTAATTCAAGAATATAGCGTGAGTACCTAGCAAGACTGTGCAGAACCCATCTCTTAGTTAAAATAATATAATTCAAGCTATTTTAATCCAAGTAGAACTGCCTCCTAACTGTCACCTGTCATTTTCTAGTTGCTAGCTGTCACTTGTCTTTTTGAACTTTAAAATTTCAAATCTGAAAAACGACCTTTATTTAATCGCTCATATCTCCGTGACCGTTTGTCCTGCAGTAACTTTCCTCTGAAAGCTGGGAATCGTGGCTTTTCTACGAACCTAGAACCGCATTCCTAGCCCCTATAGCTTTGCCGCAATCGCGACAAACGCACTCGCGAATTTACCGCGATTTGCAAATTTCTCAACGTGTGAAAACAGCAGTTTTCTTGCTTTCAGTTGCCAAAAATTCGTTTAACCTGCTAGCTACTCCTAGATCCTTGCTAAAGTTAGCCTGGACTAATATTAACTTGATACCACGCACCCTGAACCTCCTAGAGGGAATTAAAAGCATTTTAGCATATTTTTCACTTCATTGCCAGCACATATAAAAGCATTTTGGGCCTGTGTTTCCAACTTCTGTAGTCTAAGCTTGCTGGGGTGAACTGAATTACATTTGATTGCATTTCTGAGAACTGTGTGCTTTCCTTCCATTTCCTTGCATTGCATAAAGGGGGGAGGGGATTGCCAGAGAAAAGTGATTACATTGTTTTGTTGAAATCATAGAGTATTTTCTGTATTGCATTTTTCATTCAACATTACATCCATCTGAACTTATATATAGTATTCTCTACCACCTTATTCTTCTGTTCCTATTTACAAGTGTGCTAGTGCCAGACTATCCATTATTGATTACTGCTCAGATTAAGTGTGATATTCAATTATTAAATTATTATAAAGCGTGATATATATATATATTGTTTAAATTATCAAATAAACCTTTAAACGTGCAAAACAGAACTACTTCTTGGCTCAGTGGGGTCAGGAGGATTCCAAGAGAGGGGTGTTATATAGGGGTAGTCATCCAGAACGCATGAACTGGACATAAAGATATATTAATAAGGGTTTCCATTCAGTATCCCAGACTAGGCATTGACTTAGCTGTAGTGTTGAATTGAATCCTCTTACAAATTGGGGGCTCGTCCGGGATGTTTGGGTTAGATCTATCACTTGTGCAGATTAATACAGCATGCCAGCTGACCAGATACACATATCCGGTCGGATCACCACGATGTGTTACGCTGTAAAGCACTCCTCAAAGGAACGCTCTAAGAAAAAGGTCTGTTTTGCAAAAATAAAATACTAATTTCTGTAAGTCAGGACAGAGACCAATCTCTAGAATGACGACCTTGGTAGATATGAAAATAGCCAGAGAGCACTTCTTACATAAGTTATTTGTGAGAGGTGAGTGGACTCACCAGGACCGCATGGTCTGGTTACAGGCCATCACGCAACAGGTCACGGAAACAGGGTCAGATATCTGGAGAGATCAGGGTCCCTTACATGTGGCCCTGAGTGAACTATACATGGCTCCTAAAGCTAAGGATGAACAAGACAAGATGGTTAGGATAGCGGCATACCTGTACCTATATATGGGAGACATGCAGGATAAATGTACTGAAAGCCAAGATCTGGCGAATAAGCGACAAATGGCGTTAGAGAAGGTCCAATCTGACCTGGTCTCTTCTGAGCAGAGGCTGCAGGGGAGCCAGGAGTCAGAAAATGAGAGTAGACAGCACATCATTAAAATAAAGAGGGACATGGACATCCTGCAACAGGAAAAGGCTGACCAGGATACCAGATTTCTGGCCTTGCAGAAGGAGTACCAAGAAGGTTTGGACTCCCTACTGCAGAGCCAGAAAAAGCTGGAGCAACAGTTAGACTTCAATAGGGCATGTGCTGAGCAGGTAGTCACCCTGCAAAGCCACCTAGATAGGGAGAAGGCAGAGAGCAATAAACTGATTTTGAAAGACCTGGATACTCAGGCAGAATTTGACCAGGAGCGCCAGAAAGCTGGTGCCTTCCAAAGGCAAAGGGACGACCTGGCAGCACAGATGCAGGCTCTTAGTCAGGAAAGGGATACCTTAGGCCAGGAAGTCTGCCACTTAAAAAGGAAAATGGAAGAAAATCACCTGGCCCTCCAGGGACTGGGTGACCTCCAAAAAGAACACCATAACTTGTTAGAGCACACCAGGAAGGTGGAGGATGCTCTGGCAAGAAAGGAGCAGGCCAATAGGGACACAGCTCAGGAGGTAACCCTCCTGCAGCAAAGACTGGCCCAGTGCTCCAGGACCAATCAGGAAACGCAGAGAGAGAATGAGGCTCTCTGCCAGCACAATGATAGGCTCCAACAACAGGTAGCGATGCAAGGGAGACTGATAGAGTCTAGTAAGGCCTTAACTGAGGAACTGAAGGCACAGGCTCTTGCATTGCAACAGGGAGCAGGGGCGGATAGAGATGAGGTTCGCTGGGAAAGAGAAACTCCTGAGCATAACCCCAGGAGCCCTAGTACCAGAGGCCTTTATTTCTCTCAGTCCCTGGACTCTGCCACCCCCATGTCCCCTGGCGCACATGAGCACAGGGCCACAGGGATGGCAGATTACTATCCAGCCAGAAGCATGGGGCTCATAGGCCAGTACCTCCCAGGAATGGATGGGCGGGCATCCGGGTATGGGCACCCAAGCACAGTGCAATTTGATGGGGAACCCCAGGTGAGTAGGCCCATTAAGGGCATCCTGAAACCTCTGCCCAGTTAGGTCAGTGGGGGGGGGGGTACCCATCAAATCCTGGCAGCAAGGAGGGATCTGAAGACTCCTCTGAGCGGTACAGGACACAGGAGACCAGGTCCCCACATTCTGCCAGCCATTCCCAGGCTCGCAGAATCCGGGAAAACCTGGAAGAACAGACGGGAACCTCTGGGAGCAGTGCCTCTGAGTCAGAAGATGAATGGACCAGGGTTACCCGAACCAAAAAGGCCAATAAGGCAAAAAGGGCCTTGCTTAAGGACCCATTGAAGCAAATAAAGGCAATAAGGAGTGTCATCACGCCTTATCACAAGAACGCCAAGTACTCTGTTTGGGAACACTTGGAGCTCTATGAGCAAATGATGGAGACTTTTCATTTGAAGGACAGCCAAAGCTGTATCCAATATGTAAAGTGGACATTCTCCCCAGAGTACTCCAGTTTCTTTGCAGGGCTGGAGGACCAAAATCATTCCAGGTGGTCCACCTATAGGGCGGCCATATTAAAACATTTTTCTGTTCACAAAAATCCCCAAGAGGCTCGCAAGGCAGCCTACAATTTACAATGTGGGGAGGATCAGGCCCCACAAGAGTTCGTGCAAGAGTTAAAGCGTGCTTTTGCACAGACCACAAGAAGGGTGCGCACCGACAGCAGAGAATTTATTAATACGTTTTTCCATGCCTTGCCCAAATACATAATGACCCAGCTCGTGAGGGATTTTCACAAGAAAAGATCTTTAGACTGGGTCATTGAACAGGCGACCCGGATCTATGAGATGCAGAAGCCCATAGAAAATAAAAGCAATACCCAGAAAAATCCCAAAACCAACAGCACCCCTGCTGCTGCCAAGGTGGCAGAGGTAAAGGTCACCCCCGTTTTGGATTTGGAGATGGGGGGGCCTAAAAACCTACCTGCACCTAATAATGCTAGGCCCAGAAGGTCCTTGGGCCAGTCACAGACAGGGAGCCAGGGAGGCAGCCCCACAAATGGGGTCCCTCGCTCTCCCGATTATGTAAGCCCCCGTTACAAGGGAAACAGACCCATCCTGGGTTATGTGTGGACTCCTCCAGCCCAAGGGGGGGGATCCAGCCAAGCACCTAACCCAGGGAACTTCCCTCCCAACTTCCCACAGGAGGGCAGAAATTCTCCAAATCCTGGGCAGAACTTTTTCCCCAGGTATCCACCCAATTTCCAACCCCAAAATCATCCATCCTTCTTTCCCCAATTCCCTGAGCCCAGACAACCTAATCCGGGAGAGGGGAGGCCAAGGGTGGAGGGGTATCCAAATCTTCCCAACCAGGGGTACTACCAAAGAAGGGATAGCTACCCTTCCCGGGATCAGCCCAGGGGAGAAAACAGGGCCCCGTATCAGCCTGAGCGGGTTTCCCAGTTAGAGCGCCAGGTTCAAAACATGGCGCGGGATCTGGGTCACATACTGAGGGCTCAGCAAAACCCTCAGATCGGCATGCCGGCGCAGAACGCACCCAACTCTGGACCTGGTGCTCCAGAACAATGACGGGGGCAGCACCCCGATAACTCACTGGTTCCCAGGGAGGAGGCACAAAGGGAAGGGGGGTGTAAAGCCTTGGAGGAAGCTTCCTTCCTCACTTGTAAACAGCCCCTGGAAACCCAGGAACCGGAAACAAAATCTCTTGCCCCCGAAAGTCTGCCTCCTAAGGAGCAGAGGGGGGCAGGAGAAACAAAAGACCCAAACAGACTCAGTTTGAGGAGGAGGTACAGATCTTCCAATTTGAGGGAGAGGGATCCTCAGAGGATCCTGGGAAAAGGATCTTCTCCTTCAGAGAGGGGGGAACTCCTCCCAAAGAAAAATGGGTCCCTAGGGATGCAAATCCAGACTGGGGAGATGTGGAGACTGAGCTACCGCCGCCCACCATCTCATCCCAGAACCAACAGCAAGAAAATCCCCTGGTTCAAACCCATCCTGGTGACTGCCTCCAAAAAGGGGGGGGCGGCCCAGAACCGGAGCCAGGGGAACCCAAAATGGCTCTGATCTCCAGTTGCCAATTTTTTCTTTCAGATTCCCAAGGCTCTCCACAGAATTCTGCTCAAATCTCTTCGCTAGCGATGTCCAAAACCAGAAAGTTAGCCCACCAGTTGTCCAAAAATGTGCATTATCTGTGCCCCCTTGAGGAGAAGGAGGGAAGATACTATGCCCCGGTACAAGTACAGGGGCAGGGTACAATTTTGGCACTGGTGGACACTGGATCTCAAGCTACCCTTCTGTCCAGAAGGGCCTTTGATGAACTGAATGCCAAAATTCCTCTCACCTCACTTCCTGGACAACTCCAGAACTTTGACGGGAAGGAAATTCCCGTCGAGGGGATGGCAAATTTGGACATTAAGATTGGGCGACACAAGGTGAAACACCCGGTCATAGTAGTGACTCCAGAGGGCACCCCTTGTTTACTGGGGAATGACCTCCTGAGAAGGTTGTCACCCCTAACAGATTGAGTAAACAAGGTCCTCTGGACCCAGACTAGCCGACCAATAAAATTAAAACAGAGTGTCAACCATGTTAGTTTAAATGGCACCTGCCACATGGTTGAACAAAAATCTGACCAAGTAGAATTTCACTTCCAGAATAGCCAAATTCCAGACGTGACAGTAATAGCAGTAGGACAACAGACTGGTGATGGAGGGTCCCCTCTATTTCTGAAAATCAACCTTCCTTCCAGTCTAAAGTGGTACTCCACGCTGGAAGGAAACAATCTGAGATTCTATACTAATCCACAATCAGAAACTCCCACTCCTATAGTCCAGAAAGATGTGAAATCAGCTCAGAGCCTGGCTGATATTCAGCAAATTGGAGAGCAGTTGTTCATCCCTGTCCAGTTAAATGATGGGAAGGACTCTGTTCTCGCTCGAGTGTGTGTGAACAACGGTAAGAGCTTCATCAGCGAAGCCATGTTCCGCCAACTCCCAAAAGATCCAGCCATTCCCACCTTCAAACTGATAGACAAATGGGAAATGGACCTGGAAGCGCCTAATTCCAAACATCTCCTGCCAAGCAGGTGTATGCTCAAAATCTCCATTGGCAACAAGAGCATAGTCCACAATTGTTGGGTCGTGCAAGACGTCACTGCCGCTTTTTACTTAGGCAGTGACATTCTCAATCGCTTTGCCATTAGTTTGGACCTAATAAACTTCAAAGCTTGGTCCCGGTTAGCGGATAATCCCATGGGCTTTGATGATCCAGAAAAAGCATTTAGGTCAGCTCAATTGCTACCTTATCCAGTTGAAATTCAGATCAAAGAGGAAGTCACCATCCCAGAAAGGACCCGACAATTCTCCCTGGAAGTGAAAGTTAAGAGGACAACATTTGAAAAACCCTGATGCTTACATACATCTAAATGCTTCTCTCCAACTGCAAGGGTTAGGGGTAAACCCAACTCCATTAGTCAACATAGAACATGACACCATTCCAATAGAGGTGGATAACAGCGACTTAAAGAGTATTACTCTAGCCGCAGGCACCATTATTGGAATGGCGGTTGATGACCGACATTTTTCCATAGATTTAGGTAATGAACTGTTAGGGCCAATCCCCAAGGACTGCTTTGACAGTGACGGTGATGACAATACCACACCAGACAGGATTTTTACCCGCCATGGGGGGAACTTCCTGGTGTACACTTCTTGCCCTTATGGTATGGAAGATGTGACTTGTGACTTCAGGAGGGATGAGGTGATTTTCCAGGTCCATGAGGGCTGCCTTTCCCACCTGAAGCCTCCAGTCCAAATTAGCACTCTGACCAGGGACTTCTCTACCCAGCTGGAGGAGGCCGCTGAAATAGCCAAACCAGAAGTCTTTCCAGGCTTCAGGCAGATGGTGGAAGAGAGAGTCAACCTAGCTGACACCTGTGTGACTCTGGAACAGAAGCAAAAGTTGAAACAAGTTTTCTTGGATTTCCAAGATCTCTTTGCGGTAGACTCATATGACTGTGGTCGCACCGACATCCACACAACAACAATCCCCACGGACCCTGGCATGACTCCAGTGTTTGTGAAGCAATATCGTTTGCCCCTCGCATCCATGGAGTCCCTTACTGAAATAATTAAGAACCTTGAGTCCCGGGGAATAATCCGTCCAGTCCACAGCACCTTCAATAATCCGGTGCTGGGAATATTGAAGCCAAACGGCCAGTGGAGACTCTGCGCTGACCTTAGGGAGCTCAACAAACGGGTCCATACTTCCCGATGGCCTCTGCCCTACATTGACCAAGGGCTGGCCCAGATCCAGGGGGTCACAGGTATTCACTGCAATAGACCTGACCAATGGATACTGGACCGTACCTGTCAGTAGGGGGGACCAATACAAGCTGGCTTTTACCTTTGGGGGCCAGCAGTATACATGGACCCGGACTCCCTTCGGATACCTTAACTTCGGTAATGAGTTCAACATTTTCCTACATAAGGCCATGCCCGACCTGGGTGCGAGGGGTAACCTGGCTTATGTAGATGATGTCCTCATCAAAAGTTCATCTATGGAGGAACACATAGCGGAGATTCGTTATGTTCTGACCCAGTTGATGGCCGCCGGAGCAAAACTTTCCTTTCAGAAAGCACAGTGGTGTAGAACCCGTGTTAATTTCTTGGGGCATGAGATTACTCCTCAGGGTCTCTGTCCCCAGGAAAAGAAAGTGGAAGCACTTCAGAAACTGAAAGACCCCACAACTCTGCGGGAACTAAGGAGCCTCCTTGGACTGACTAATTACAGCAGAAAGTTCATTGAGGGCTACGCAGAGATCACCAGACCCCTGATTCATCTCCTGAAGGGGGTGTCAAGTGGGAATGGGGTCCAGAACAAGACGAGGCGGTAAAACAACTCAAGAGAAGCCTCTCACAAGCGCCTTGCCTAGCTTACCCTGTCAGAAACAAGGAGTTCTTCCTGGAGACGGGGTTCTCTAATACGTGCTTGACGGCAGTATTATACCAAAAGCATGACAAGGTCAATAAAGTAATCTCCTATGCGAGCAAAACTTTATCCTCTGTGGAGGAAAAATTCAACGATTGTGAGAAGGCACTCCTGGCGACGGTGTGGGCATTGAAGAATTACCGCCCGTTTATCCATGGAGAACACATCATAGTGGAGACTCCACACCAGCCTCTGCAATATCTCCAAAGTGACAGAATCCGGGCCGGAAATGTGAGTAATTCCCGAATTACTTCCTGGATTCTGTCAATGCAAGGCTTTCCTGTGGAGGTCAGATATGGCCAAAACAAGAAGAGTCCCCTCGCGCAAGGTCTGGCTGACTTGCATGATTGTGCCAGAGAAAACTGTCTCGAGGACGAAAGTGTAAAAATCAAGGACAACATGGAGGCATACCTTAATTCCCCACACAAAGTCTTTGAAGAGGAAAAGTGTGAGGGAATGCCCACTGTCTATGTGGATGGATGCTCTTACCATGTTGACAACGACGGGGAGAAAGAACTGGTGGCCGGCGTAGGGAATGCATGGGTGAATGAGTCCCCAGAACCCTCCGCTGGATACAAAATTGGTCCCTGAAGTAGTCAGGTGGCAGAATTGATGGCTGTGCATCAGGCCATCCTCACTGCTGTCCAGCATCAACTCCACGAACTGGTCATAATCACAGATTCGGATTATGTACGGAACGGGTTCGTAGAGCACCTGGTTAATTGGAAAACCAGAGGCATGTTATGTGCTAACAACAAACCCTTGAAACATGGGAAGTTGATCCAAAACATTGATGATCTGGTCACCTCGAACGAGATGACCATCTATTGGAAAAAGATCAAGGGTCATCCCAAAGTAGAGGGACCAGACAAAACTGGAAATGACTTAGCTGATCAGCTGGCCAAAACCGGGGCCATCCAAGGGGATCTAATTGAGATTGAGTCCCTGTTGGGGGAAATCCAGGTCACTGCTATCACTAGGTCCCAGACAAATGCTCACAATGACCTTTCAATTGCACAATGGAGCAAGGAGACCCCTGATGCTGATTTGATTACAGCTCAGAAGGGGGATCCAATTATTGGTAAGTTTTACCAACACATTGAGGACCCTGAGAACTTGCCCCTGACGGATACCGATTACAACGGGAAAGAGGACCTTAGAGTGTTGATGAAATGTCCAAAAATGTTCCGGATCCAAGACGGTTTGTTGGTAAGGAAATCCAAAGCTGGCCACGATCAGTGGGTGGTTCCTACCTCATTCCGAAGCCTGATGTTAAGTCACGCCCATGATGCGGCCACCGCCGGTCATAGGGGGTTTCACACAACATTGGAAATCTTAAGAGAGGTTGCATACTGGCCACACATGGGGCAGGACCTTAACCAATACTTGAAGGGGTGTCTTGTGTGTGCACAATTTCAGCCATCATCCCTCACGCACCGTGCGCCTCCCCAAAAGAGGGGGATGACACTGCCATGGTCAGAATTACAAATCGACTTTGTAGGCCCCGTGATTCGCTCAGCTAGGGGGAATAAGTACATGTTGACTGTGACATGCTTGTTTACCAAGTGGGTGGAATGTCTCCCAGCCCCAAATTGCAAGGCAGAAACCGCAGCTGCCTTGATGATTAACCACATCTTTTCCCGTTTCGGTCTACCTCAAAGGATTGAGTCAGACAGGAGTAGCCACTTCACCAGTGAAGTAATGACAAAGATGTGGGAGATACTGGGGGTCAACAGGAAGTTGCATATTGCTTACAGGCCAGCTTCTTCTGGAGCAGTGGAACGCTACAACCGGACAATTGTGAGCATATTAAAGAAGTTTGTGACAGATTCTGGGCCAAGTTGGGATATCCGATTACCTCTGGTCCTAATGGCCATCAGATCTACCCCTTCATCTGCAACCAAAATGTCACCATTTGTGTTGATGACTGGGCGCAAGATGGTGCTTCCGCAGCATTTGCTCTATAGGACCCAAGAGCAGACACTGATAAATGCCTCCACTACTCATGAGTATGTGGAGAATTTAAGGAAACACCTCCAACATGCTTTTGCTTATGCTCAGCGGAATCTAGAAAGATCGGCTGATAGCATGAAGACCCACTATGACCTGAAGACTTCCAGGAAGGAATATCATGTGGGGGACCGGGTCTATCTATACAACTTCCAAAGAAACCAGGCAAAACAGCGGAAATTCTTGCCTACATGGAAGGGACCCTTTGAGATCATCGACAAGATCTCCCCTGTGGCCTACAAAATCCACATCCCCAAAGGTCCTTTGGCAGCGGGGGAAGACAAGTGGGTCCACATAAACCAGTTGAAATGTTGCCATCCCAGGCACACTCTGCAACAACTGGAGGAATCCTCTGGAATCCTAGCGGGTACTGTCTCAGACTAATTCAGTTCCAACCATAAAACATACCACATCTACTCTCTAAAATATTGTGATTTGCATGAAACTGTCTCTTAGTTATACTGTTTTTTTTCAAAATAAGAATGTAATGTTTCGTCATGATGAAATGCATATGCTGCCCCACTATCTCAACAGTGGTGGAAAAATGTCTATGAATAGGTATTGCCGCTCTTCCTTTGTCGTCCTAGGAGAAAGAAAACCTGGAGACCGGCCAAGGAGGATGATCCGGAGACTGGGAGGATGACGCAAGGGGGCCCAGGGTACCGCCCAATATTCCCATCAGGACCGGCGAGGAGAACCGATCGATCCGACCGGATGGAGGAAAAGATGCTGAACTGTGCCATTTGCAGAATTGGAAGAAGATTATGCGGACAGACCAGTGCGTGGGTCAAAACCCTTGTGCACCCGACTCCCCATCGACTCAAATTCAAAGGGCAGTCACGTGGGGGGATTTGGTGGGGGTCCTGACCCACGTTTGGACTATTATGCTACAACATTTGGTGCTGTGGGCTTAGGAAATCCAAGATGGCCGAAAAAGCCCACGTGTGCGCCAGACTCTATGAAAACCGCGCAGTTGTGCACACTAAAATGGTTGCCTAACTTGCCACCCACCAATGCAAGCAGGATGGGCCGGGGTGCCATGAGTGAAATGTGTGCCAAAGGAAAAACCACACTTTAAAATCACCTTTTGTTTCTCTGAATGCCAGCTCAAAATGCCTATTTGCAACACATCCAAAAATCTCACTGAACGCCAGCGGACATCTGGCAGAATAAAGTCTTGTGGGCATACAAAATCTGGAAAGAGGATGAGCCTAAAACAATGTTCATCACAAGACTGGCTGAGCTGTGGATTTCAGCAGTTTAAGTAAATTTGGACTGAAAGACACTAAAAATCTAAATGTTTAAAATAAATGAGTGACCTACTTTTGAGTGTCACATAGGCTGCAATTGTTTAAATGCCATAGTTTTAAACTTAGAATCAGCATTCTAGCTGCATATGTAAAAAATGGTTAGTTATTTGAATGCAGAAAACTGGGGAACAGAAATGACATGTGGCTAAAAACTGGCTTAAAGAGATTCCAATTTTGCCTGGCAACTACCCCCATCAGGAGAGAAACTTGATTCACAAGTAACTTCCCAGGCCTGGCTGTTTCCTGCTGGCCACACTAAGGATATGCCATCTCTCTGATAATTGAATTAAGGGGAGCCCCCACAGAATACAGGAGCTCTGAACAATGGAACCCCCTTCACCCAGGCAGATGGTTTATTGCAGATGTCGTAAAACAGCTTCCTCTTGGCAGAAGCTGGGAGGGGCAGGGTCTCTGAGCTTGGCAGAAACTGGAAAGACTGGTTTCTGTACCATGTGACCTGAAAAGACACACCCCTATAGCCAGAATTTGGTTTTAGAAAAAGATGGATCATTCATAGAGCGGACTTGTGAAAATTATTTAAATGATACCATAATTCTTGTGATTTTTCTGCCCACATTTTAAGATGTGTTAGGACCCGGTGGTATGTTCAGGGGGGTTTTAGCGGAAAAGAGGATATTACTCAAAATGTGTGCATGTGAAAAATCTGACACTTCATCAACTAATGTCCATACTCCTTGCGCACATGTGTGTAAATTTGGGTTAATGTCCGAAATTGCAAAATCAGTTAAAAAGTGCAAATGTTGCCATTTCTGAATGCAAGCCCCCAGGAAGAGCAGATTTGGACAGGGTATACCTCCTGTGATATGTGATGGGTGCGTGTAATTTTAAACGAATGTGTACCTGTGCAAATATGTTTTTTTTTATCAAATATAGATTGTGTGCAATTTGACAGGGGAGGATCCTCTGACCCATAAAACCTACAGCATCACTCTGACTCAAAGTTCCTTCCCCAATCATGGGAGAGGGGAGAATTGGGCCAATGGCAAGTGGAGAGGGGTAGGGTCTAGTGATGCTGCACACACACCCATTTTAAAAACAGATAAAAGCAGACAGACAGGGACATTCATTTCCATCTGCTGCGGGACGCTCTGCCGGAAAATCCATACTTTACCTCCATCAATCTCTAGAGAAAGCTGTGCAGAAAGATCCAGACTTTAAATCCATCAATCTCCAGAATCCAGAGAGAGAGCAGACCCAGACCAGACCACTGTTAGCAGAACCAGAGAGAGCTGACCCAGATCACTGTGAAGTGCAGAGACCAGACCAGAGTCCAGTCTAAAACCTGACCAGATTCGTGGCGAGGCCCATCTAATTCAAGAATATAGCGTGAGTACCTAGCAAGACTGTGCAGAACCCATCTCTTAGTTAAAATAATATAATTCAAGCTATTTTAATCTAAGTAGAACTGCCTCCTAACTGTCACCTGTCATTTTCTAGTTGCTAGCTGTCACTTGTCTTTTTAAACTTTAAAATTTCAAATCTGAAAAACGACCTTTATTTAATCGCTCATATCTCCGTGACCGTTTGTCCTAGAGACTTGCAGTAACTTTCCCCTGAAAGCTGGGAATCGTGGCTTTCATACGAACCTAGAACCGCATTCCTAGCCCCTATTTTGCCGCAATCGCGAAAAACACACTCGCGAATTTACCGCGATTTGCACATTTCTCACCGTGTGAAAACAGCAGTTTTCTTGCTTTCAGTTGCCAAAAATTCGTTTAACCTGCTAGCTACTCCTAGATCCTTGCTAAAGTGAGCCTGGACTAATATTAACTTGATACCACTCACCCTGAACCTCCTAGAGGGAATTAAAAGCATTTTAGCATATTTTTCACTTCATTGCCAGCACATATAAAAGCATTTTGGGCCTGTGTTTCCAACTTCTGTAGTCTAAGCTTGCTGGGGTGAACTGAATTACATTTGATTGCATTTCTGAGAACTGTGTGCTTTCCTTCCATTTCCTTGCATTGCATAAAGGGGGGAGGGGATTGCCAGAGAAAAGTGATTACATTGTTTTGTTGAAATCATATTGAGTATTTTCTGTATTGCATTTTTCATTCAACATTACATCCATCTGAACTTATATATAATATTCTCTACCACCTTATTCTTCTGTTCCTATTTACAAGTGTGCTAGTGCCAGACTATCCATTATTGATTACTGCTCAGATTAAGTGTGATATTCAATTATTAAATTATTATAAAGTGTGATATATATATATATTGTTTAAATTATCAAATAAACCTTTAAACATGCAAAACAGAACTACTTCTTGGCTCAGTGGGGTCAGGAGGATTCCAAGAGAGGGGTGTTATATAGGGGTAGTCATCCAGAACGCATGAACTGGACATAAAGATATATTAATAAGGGTTTCCATTCAGTATCCCAGACTAGGCATTGACTTAGCTGTAGTGTTGAATTGAATCCTCTTACAATACTCCTTTATACTCCTACATGATTACCTTCTGCTAATCCCCTTCTTGCTTCCAACTTTCGTCCAATCTCACTTCTACCTTTCCTCTCTAAAATACTTGAACGCTTAGCCTACTCTCAGCTCTCGACCTTTGTCACTAACCTCTCTCTCCTTCCCCCTTCTCAATCTGGCTTCTGTCCTAAACACTCCACTGAGACCGCTCTCCCCTATGTCCTTAACTCCCTCCTCAGCGCTCGCTACTCTAAGCAATCCTCAATTCTCATTCTCCTTGACCTCTCTGCTGCCTTCGATACTGTCGATCACCCTTTACTTATCAATACTCTTTCCTCCTTTGGCTTCAAAGGTTCTGTCATTAACTGGCTCTCCTCTTACCTCTCCACACGTTCCTTTGCTGTCTCTTGGGGTGGTCGATCCTCCCCTACCTTCCCTTTGGACCTTGGTGTTCCCCAAGGCTCTGTCCTGGGTCCCTTCCTATTCTCTCTTTACACTTCACTCCTTTCCACTATCATCTCTTCCTTCGGGATCTCTCACCGTTTCTACGCTGATGACACCCATCTATATCTCTCCTTCTCTTCCTTTACCCCTGATCTACATCTAAAGCTCTCTTCCTGTTTTACCACCATTAAAAACTGGATGTCATCTCACTATCTTTCTCTTAACACTGATAAAACTGAAGTACTATTATTTCCTTCTAACACACTTCCCCCCACCACCCCTCCTTCCATTCATTTTCCCCCTTCTAACTTTCTGATTTCCACCCATGCTCGCAACGTAGGCATTTACCTCGATCCTTCCCTCTCTTTTTCCCATCATATATCCCTTACTTCTCGTGCATGTCGCTACCACTTCTTTAACATCCGTAAAGTCTGTTCCTCTCTCACCTTTCATGCTACCAAACTTTTAATCTCCTCCCTCATCTTCTCTTGCCTCTTCTATTGTTCTTCTCTCTTCCTTGGTCTCCCTGCCTCCCACCTTGCCCCCCTCAATCCATCTACCATTCTGCCATCCGCACCCTTTGCCTTCTCTCTCCCCTTGACTCCATCTCTTACTCACTTTCCAACCTAGGCTGGCTTCCTTTCCACTCCCAACTTAAATTTCACTTCCTTTGTCTTGTCTTTAAATCTCTCCATGACCTTGCCCCTCCATATCTCTCCTATCTCCTCTCATTCCACACTCCCTCTCACTCCCTTCGCTCCGCTGATCTCTTCTTACTTTCTGTTCTCCCTCCCCCTTTCCACTCCTTTCAGCTCCTTGCCCCTTTACACTGGAACTCCCTGCCTCTTTCCATCTGCTCCATCCCCACCTATTCTTCATTCCGTTCCTCCTTGAAATCACTCCTTCTTCATTCCCCCCTGACACCTTTCTTTCTTTCTTTCTTTCTTTCTTTCTTTCTTTCTTTCTTTCTTTCTTTCTTTCTTTCTTTCTTTCTTTCTTTCTTTCTTTCTTTCTTTCTTTCTTTCTTTCTTTCTTTCTTTCTCCCCCATCTCAGCTCTGTCCACTTCCCCCCTTCCACCCTATGATCTCTCTTCCTACTATGTAATTTACTCCCTAATCTCTCTCCCTCACCCTTCCTTCCCCATCCCCCTCCCCTTCTCCTCCTTCTCACATGCAAATTGTTCTACATACTGTTTTTTGGTCTAATTCATGTATATTGTTTGCTTCTACTGTTCTATGTTTTGTGTATTCTTGTTGTTAAACTGTAAAGCGGATATGGGGTAAGGCGCTATATAAATAAAAATAAATACAAATACAAATACTCCTGATTCCGGAAAATATAATCAAATCAAAATCAACAGAAGAAATGCATACAAATCTACCATTGAACTACCACTGAACCCTTTACTAAAAAACAGAAAATGTATAATATCAAGAATATGAATCTATCACATATAAAAATCTCATGCATCAGACATTGAACAGGAAAACCTCACCCTCACCCAATATGTCCTACTCTGTTAATAAGGATCAGGGACAATACATTAGACCCGTCACACCAAACACCTAAAGATCAAAGAGCTGCAATGGAAATATCTGTCTGTTCTCACCATACTACATTACACTCTAATTTCTACACCCGGGATCTGTGTTTGTTCTGCAGTTGTTCAGCCTTCATCAGGAGCAATATTGGTTTAGATCTTCTGTCTGGCTACCAGAACATTTTTCAACTGCAACTATTGTTTCTTTTTTCTTTAATTGCACGACATAACCATCTTCCAAATTTCTTTGACACACAGGTCGTGTAAGATGGTGTCATATCACAGGTCACACTTCACATAAATCAGCGAGCTTTATCTTCACTATCTGAGATTTCTATGAATTTCCAAAGCTCAGGATCATGTATTTTCACTATGTAAAAATAGGCCATTCAGAGGGGTAAACCCCTCACTCCATCTCACGCATCGCCTGGCACAGCAGTATGCTTCAGTTCTGGAAAGTTTTATATCATACCCACAATTGCCACATCATTTTCATTTCCCATTTGGGCTCAGATAGTGTCTGTTTTTCATTATGTTTGATTAACACCTTATTGGCAAGCCTTACCCATATTATTATTATTATCGTATTTATTAAGCGTGGATATAGCTTCCAGAAGCAACGGAGCGCTTCACAGAGGTATACAACAGAACAGATGCATGAGAGAGTACTTTTCAGAGGTAACAAGAGGGCAGATATACAGCAGGGGGTAGAATACAGAGGGGCACAGAGGAGGAGTGCAGCTGTACCGGGTGGCGGGGAGGAGAGGGGCAGGCAGCATCTAACGAGCGAGGTGGTGCGAGGTGTAATATGATGGCCCAGGTGTCGAGGAGGAGAGATTCCTTGACGAGGTGTGTCTTGAGCTCTTTTCTGAATTGTAGGAGCGTGGGGCGAGTCTGATGCTGACGGGGAGGAGGTTCCATAGTCTTGGGGTGTAGACAGAGAGGCCTCAAGTCAGGTTTTACCTTGTGTTTCTGCTGCCAGATAGAAGGTTGCCCAATGTTCTGATGTCTCGGGAGGATAGCTCAGCGGCAACGGCTCGCCTTGGAAGCAAGATGACACAGAGCAACACAGGTTCGATCCCCGGGTCCGCGCTTAGAAACCTCTGGGTATTAAGTGCGTTATAAATAACCTATCATATCACCATGGTGGTCTAGGGGCTCAATAGGAACCGTGGCTGCACCCAGTGGTGAACACAGCAGTAAAGACTTGGCCCCATAGGCATTGGTGGTTATGGGTTTTGATGGTAGGTGAGGTGGGCTGATCTGTCTGGCCCTACCCATCCCAGACAGTCTGAAAGCAGAAAGGTCTGGGCGGGGCCCATGATAGCACTTCCCTCTGCAAACTTCTTCATGGAACACATATGTTACTTGTCATATCACTGGGGCAATGGCCCACCCACTGGGTTTAGTGCTGAACCAGTGCCAAGACTTGTGCTCCTGTAAGTGCAAGTGAATCCTCGGAACATGGCTGGCTTTCGCACTGATGTAATGTCAGGATCAGCACAATTCCAGTGTTGCGCCAGTGCTAAAACAAAACAAACTGGGCTATTACACCTGCACTGCTAATTGCAACCCAAGCACAGTGACTAAACATGGCAGGTCTTAGCCAGCTGCAATGACATCATTTCTGCCAATGTTTGCACTGGAATGTGTTATTGTGTCAGCTCTAACACTCATGCAAGTTTCTTTGTGCCAGTGCTAGCACCAGTGTAAATATTATCATTCCACTGGGTCTACAACCGGCAGTTTAGGCCTGCCATTGTAGGTAGCCAGAGGCACATTTTAACAGCTGTGGTGAACTCCCAGGTTGCACCTTAAACATCAGGACAAAAGATAAGATGGCATGCCATGAATTCATGTCCCATAGGTGTGTACATTATTTAACACTGATCATAGTACATTTTGAATTCTTTCTAATGGCAAAGAGCACATATGTACTATTGGATATAGTTTATTACGTTTGATTGCAAAACACTGTGTCATGAAATCAGATATTAATGTGTGGTGGCACCATAATGCATGCTAATGCACTGAATGGCCTCATACACAGTTAAACAATCCAATATGGAGCTACCCACACCTTAGAAAGCCATCACTAGTGCACAGGAAGCCATACACGGTGCCACGCATTACCGTTGCAGCGATGCTTTCAGAAGTAAGTATGTAAATATTGCAGATTATTATTTCTGAACCACAATATATTGGTAAAGTATTGCACTCAGAGACCCTTTTTTGCCTTTTGCTGAATTGCATTCTGTTATTTGTAGTCTGCCAGTTAAGGGGGACAGGGGGATACTATGCTATTGGGGTTCTATGTTATTTAGCCGCAGGATTTTTCGTCGCGGGACTTTTCATCGCCGTTTTTTTATCGAAAAAAAATGGGGTTTTTTTGGTTTTTTGATGGGGGGGTTACCCCCCCAAACCCGCCTTTTTTTAAAAATTATTCCCTTTCATCCACAAATATTTATTTAATTTTTAACCCCCCCACCCAAAAACAATGATTTCTTTTTCGATAAAAAAACCACGATGAAAAGTCCTGCGATGAAAAATCCTTCCGCAAAAGAACTGTATACCGCTATTGGTCTAAAAGCGTTCTGAAAATCTATGGAATAACAAAACCCTTGAAATTCAAGTAAAGAACTTTAGTTGAAGGGACGTTAAGGAGAGAACTTAACACAACAAAACCCCTGAAATTCAACTAAAGCCACGTTAACTTCGCGACCCCTGGCAGGAGCCTTTTGTGAATTTGGTGTAATTCCATCTAGTAGTTATTTTTAAAACGGCAAAAAAGTAGGTAAAATTAATTAGTGATATCTGGGTTCGGTCGCGGACTCACTTCCTTGTTTGCTCTGTGGACAGGCCTCCGATTGGTCCAGAGGGCAGTTTGATGTCCGCAGACATCAGACGCGTCCACTGATTGGATGGTGAAAAGTGTGAGGTGTGTCAGATTTTTGGAAAAACGCCTGCCATGTTGGATTTGCGGACAGTCGAGGTTGTCCGCAAACACTGCTGTGAAAACATATTAAAAAACATAACATTGCACTTGTCAAACTAATGAAACAATCTCTGGGAGGTGAGGGCTGATGAGGATGGGATGTGATATGGCCTTAAAACGCCCAAAAAACAGGTGTTTTTTCAATTCTGACATCTGCGAACAGTCCAGATGTTGGGGGAAGTCCTGTAATGTTCGCGAACAAAGTGAGGTGGTGTTCTGCCAAGGGGAACCAAAATTAGAGGGGGGGTTCCAAAATATTTTAAAGGCTTATAAATGTGGTGCCATTTGACAAATCTGCAGAAAAGTTTGCAAAAAGATTTTACACCTATATATGAATGTTTTTCCAAGGTTTCTCTCCCTGGGCCCATCTCTCAGCCTGAATGGTGCACCATTGCAGCAATAGAGTAGCATTGTTTTCGAAATAAGTAATTGCTTCTTAGGCCCTGTTTTATCGCGGATGGCAAGCCCAGCAGCACCCACGTGGACAGAGATGGACAAGAAGGCTGGGTCCAATGGTCTAGTATCCCCTATGCAGTGGGCCGCCCATGTATAGGGTCACCCCAACCAGCCTTGCTGGATTTGACTGTATGTAATGATGACATTGATGATACCAGGCATCCTTTTAGCTTGCTGCACATCCCCAATTTGCCAGAACGTTCGGCGGCAGCAGAGATATTTGCTGATGCACTTTTTCTGTATATGAATAAAAACTCCTTGCAAGCGGTGGCTTGGGCCTTTTTCCCTAGCGGGTTGTGTTTTTTCTGGTGTGAGCATACAGGGGTGTGCCTTCAATACATAGCAAAGATATCATTGGGTTGCATAGCACAGCCATTTAGCAAAAACATGGCATAGATTAGCATACAAAACAAATAATAATGTAATATAGCATAACTGCACCGCAAAGGTAGTGTCACACACACACACACACACACCTGCTCCAGAATCAATACTTCAAGACTTAAGGACTGCACAACCGTGCTGTAGGGAACAAATGCTGAAGAGACTATCTTATCCGGATCATCGACACTTCGATGGAAGAAGCAACTAAACAAAAACTAGAAATCGAGGCTTTAGAAAATAAAATGAAAGGTGACAATTTAATTAAGGGCATCAAAGATAAACTTACAAAGATAGAAGAAGAAATACAAAAGTTTAAAAAATTCACCTTAGACAAAAAAAATTGGAAATTTAAAAAAGACACAGAGAACTATAAGCAAACTATCACCTATCCTTACCTACTGAAATCCTTTAATGATGACCAAAATAAACTGTCTCAGAACAGAAATAGAAACACCGGCCGTCAGAGAAACAAATATGTAAGTTTTTCTAACACCTCCAATACCACGACTAGCAGCGACTCTGACAATGCAAGCTCTTCCAACAGTATGAATATCAACAACCAACCCCAGTTTTTTCGGGGATGGGGCAAGAAAACACGCCACTGGCAACAAGGGCCTCCCCGAATGCAGACCGCAATTGGAGGGGCCCGCCTCAAAACTGGTGATTCCCATCTTCAATTTGTCCACTCACCTTCTTACTGACCCTGAAATTCAAGTTCTGAAAAACTGACTTAGCTTTGTTCCAACTACCAAAGCTAGAGATTTTGACACCCAGGTCGAACTACAAAAATGTTTTTGACTTATCTTTCTTAAATATTTCTTTAAAGATGGCCATTGCTCCACTAAAGAACCCAGTTTACGGGCTTAAACCACCCTTAAATTTTACTCCATTGAACTCAATGGTAAGTCCAGCTATTTTAGCATTCGAGAATAATATCTTGGAGGAAACAAAGAATTTACTCAGGGACAAAAATCATCACAAAGACAATATTACTAGGGCAGAAAGAACTGCTCTTACTTCATTACAAAACAATTCCGCCTTCCTCACTAAACCAGCCGATAAAGGCGGAGGCATTTTCCTCTGGGATACTGCTCTCTACAAAACAGAAGCATCATCCCAGTTAGACAATCCTTTGTTTTACCGCAAATTGAACAGAGACCCCTCTGAACATCTACGAGATGAAATCAAATGTCTGATGGAACATTCACTCCGGCAGGAGTGGATCGACCAGGATTAACATCATTTCTTGATCAAATCTTCTTCTACAATTCTGGCGTTTTATCTTCTTCCCAAGGTTCACAAAAACTCTCTTATTCCACCAGTTAGACCTATCATCTCAGTTATCAATTCGATTCTCAAGCCATTGGCTATCTATGCTGACTGGTTCATTAGACCTTTTGTGAGATCTATGCATTCCTTTGTTAAGGATACCACTAGCATGATCAACCTTCTCGATTCCATCCAGCTAGATCCATCAGACCTTAGATGTCAATTCTCTCTATACTAGCATCCCTCAGGAGGAATGTCTTACTATCATGGGGACGTACTTGAATAAACGTACTGATTCCCTCAGTAAGGTCCCAACTTCCTTCATCATGGAATGTATTAGGTTAGCCCTTACCGAAAATATCTTTCTCTATGATGGTACATTTTACAAACAAATACACAGAACAAGCATGGGGGCAATCTTTTCCCCCAATCTAGCAAACCTTTTTATGGATAACTTCAAATCTACTTCCATTTATCATCCTGAAAATCCATTTAAAAATAACATCACTAAATGGTTTCGCTATATAGATGATGTTTTCCTAATTTGGAAAGGCAACTCTATCCTTCTCCACTCCTTCCTAGAGTGGCTTAACAATCATAATCAATACATTACATTCACCATGATTTATGACATCAAAACCATTCCCTTTCTTGACCTGTCAATCTATAAAACCAATACAGGCTTTTTGCAAACAAATCTGTTCCGTAAAGCTACTGATAAAAACACGTTACTCGGATTTAACAGTTTTCATCTGTTAAGTCTACGAGAAAATCTACCGGTGGGGCAATTTCTCAGAGCAAGAAGAAACTGCTCCGATCTTAGTGATTTTATTTGAGAAGGCACATTTTATCCACTGAAGACTTTTGTCCTGCACAACCCAGATTTGTGTTCAAACGTCAAAAGAATGTCTGGGATATTTTGGTGCATACGTACCCGAAAGAACGAATCCCTTCTACTCAAACAACTCTCTGGAATTTACCCCCTGCGATTGGCCACTATAAATGTGGCCAATGCTCAGTCTGCTCTCTGACTAACAATTGCAAAACACTTCAGTTAAATGATATGATATGGAATCTTTGCTTTTTCTCTAACTGTGCCTCAGATTGGATGATTTATTGCATAAAATTACCTTGCAATCTGTTATATATAGGAAAACCCAGTAGAACCATAAGACAAAGAATATGCGAACACAGGTCCTGTCTTAAAAATAAAACTGACAAAAAACCACGTGTTGCCCATTATATAGCAGCAAAACATAACTATACTGATATACAGTGGTTTGTAATTCAAAAAATCTTTCCCTCACCGAGAGGTGGAAATAGAGACCTGTCATTGAGCCGAGCTGAACAAAGATGGATTTATAATCTTAACAGGGGGAATCAAGGTTTGAACTCATCAGTTGAATGGAACAGCCTGTTGTGCTAAAGTAAGTTGTTTCATTTTGGAGTATGTGCTTTGCTTTTGCTAAGCCCTCCTTTTGGTAGACCCAGGCTATGTGATTTTCTACTCTGCTTTGGTTTTTCAACCTCAGTAACCACCCCTTCTGGCATGTCGTCCGATTAGCAATGAAGGAATGTATCCATATCTCCCTTCCTCTTGTTAGACTGCTGCAATCATAGTGTAAAATCACTAATGATCCTTTTTCCATACATCCAATTATTAGAGACCTTATGTGTATAAACCTAAACTCTTTGAGGTTTTCCTTGCGGTTCATTCTAATACATTAAAGGTAAGCAGCTTTATCCCACATAAATTCCTCATCAACTGCTTTCTTTCTCTCTTTTCAAGAGGGAGAGTATATACCTTTAAGAGCTCGCTCTCCACCTTGTTTTGATAAACATCAGGCAGCACATGGATCGGGTCACGCATCCTTGACCATACACTGCGTTCGTCCTCCGCCTTGCGTCGTGATGCTTAAATAGCCCTGCCCTCAACCTAGCTGGAGATTAGTCATCATCTGCAGAGAACTGGAAACTATGCGGTTCTTTTGAAAAAGTAAGTTCTTCAAAAATACACATGCTGGCTTGCAATGCGATGCTTAGTTTCTTTTCATGCATTGCGCCTAGTTTAAGTCGGTAGCATTGGTTCCGACTCCGTAACGTATGAATGTAACAATGACTTACCAGACACACTAGTGTCCAGATTTTTTTTACCAGCGGCTTTCGCTTCTGTTGCTATGGTGGTATGTACTTGCATTTTTTGCATTTTTATCATTAAAAAAGACTCCTCCTTTTTGTATCGCCGGTTTCGTTAGGAACCTTCATCTGTGGCACTCATTTGTTGGCCTGAAAAACAGCACGTCTCAGACTTGTAGCTGGGATTCGTCACACACAATTCTGTCAGTCACTTTTACTACCGTGACGTGACGAAGCTGAAGCGAGGCGTTACACTCCCGCCTGGGCTCTCTAACGCGAACCAGTTTTCCCTCCATTAAGAACTTGATAAGGTACTTTTTAAGTTTTGTCGCAATGAGTTGTCTCACTATATAAGGATATTACTTTATCTCAGATTCCTTGAGAGTGATTGAGTCTCCTTTGTTTTTCTGCTTATATGACAGTCCCTATATTTACCTGACTGATGGCACTCCTTTTACGGTCTCTAATTATATTTTGATGGTGGGACATATTCACAAACCGGAGCAGATGACAATTGTTTATTTGTAAACGACCAGAAGATGTGTCTAAAAGTACGTTTTTCGCATGTGTGGTTGCCTGTATGTTCGAACGTGGGAAATACAATACCCACTTGTATGTACCTACATCTCTTACTTTGAAGGTCTGATTTAAACGGGTTCCGTTGTGAATTCTGTTGTGATATTGAAAATCAGAAAAAATACTGGAGTGGTGGGCACCACAATGTTTACTCACTTCTATTCAATGTGTAAATCTCTCAGTTAGTTTTCAATAATTTTAACCTGGAGCTGCCAGTTTAAACTGGTCCTATAGCACAAGGACCTCGATAAACCACAAAAAAACGAAAACAAGGCAATTTTGCCTTATTATAACTGGCGCTTCTCAGTTGGCCCCTAGAGAGGGCTGCAAGTTCCCAGAATATTTATGTCCAATGTTCTAATAAAATCAAAGCATCAGTTAAATCCGTGCAGTTTTGGCCAGGAATGTTTTATTCACATTCCTGTTTTTGGTAATAAGATTTATTCTTAATGTGATCTGTTGGGCTATCATATTTTACCATCAATATACATTTAGCCAATGCATTTCGGTGAGAACCTTCATCAGGGCTGTATATAGGCTCTTGATTAAATCATCAAGCTGAGCATAGTAATACATTTGTCAATACAAGTACGTTAAATGGTTTATATAAAATACATAAACAAATTCACACATACCATTTTGTTTGTCCCACGAGTATTCAATTGGTACGCCAGAAAAAATGTATGAAAAACAGAAATTGCCATTTAGTATCAGCCTTACAAGAAATTGAACACCCACGGAGGCCGCCATAATGGACAACCTGGTCTGGAGTCCAGACATTGGCAGATGAGACGGACGTAAGTTGACACTTCTAATTTAACTAACACCATGTGCTAGATTGTCTAAAACATTGTTTGGGTGAAGGTTTTCTGCTTATCTTTTTAGACGAAAAATCTTACGTGACTTTTTATTGTAAACGCTACATTTTCTATTTTTATATTTACACTTGTGCCTGTTGAATCAAGACCTATCATTTGAAACCCGTAAATCAAGAACATAAATACAACACATAGTAAGCTCATGATAGTTAGCTTTGTACATAACCAGTATGCATTTGCTAGTAGACGCCAAAGAGGTAGGTATACCTTGCATCCGCAATAATGAGAAATTTAGAACAGCACAAATAATACAACACTTATAACACTCATTTTACAGATCCCTACAATCACGCTACAATGGACTCGCATTCACAGTAACAGACCGAAACTAATGTTAATCACACGAGAATGGCGCTGACAGCTTGGCTACACATAGCGTTTCAGGAGTTGTCATGGAGACATCCCCGCCCGAGGGTAAACACCCGGGGGTGGGGCGCTAGGCGTACGTGCCCCGGAATTCCTGTTGGACCACGGCACCGCGCCACCATCTCCAAGGCAAAGTTTAAATAGAACTAAGAGGCATGCGCGAGCATGTCTCTCTGCAGAAGGCAGAACAGCGCAGGAACTGAAGGTAAACGTTGGAGAACATTCGCCGCTTTGACCTATACAATCGCAAAAGACATGTTAGAACGGCTGTCTAATAGCCTGTTTCTTTCACAGAGACACGATTGACATATGCGTTTCGCCACGCATCTCCAACACAAGTGGCTGTAGCCGTGAGCGTTGAAAAATAAAAGCCTATCGGCTTATTATATTTGACAGAGATAGCGCATTGAAAGCGATCAGGTAGGACACTTTTCTGTCTTTTAACTGTGTACATAGAGTTTGTAATGCTGATACTAAATGGCAATTTCTGTTTTTCATTCATTTTTTCTGGCCTACCAATTGAATACTCGTGGGACAAACAAAATGGTATGTGTGAATTTGTTTATGTATTGTATATAAACCATTTAACGTACTTGTATTGACAAATGTATTACTATGGTCAGCTTGATGATTTAATCAAGAGCCTATATACAGCCCTGATGAAGGTTCTCACCGAAATGCATTGGCTAAATGTATATTGATGGCAAAATATGATCGCCCAACAGATCACATTAAGAATAAATCTTATTACAAAAACAGGAATGTGAATAAAACATTCCTGGCCAAAACTGCACGGATTTAATTGATGCTTTGATTTTATTAGAACATTGGTCATAAATATTCTGGGAACTTGCAGCCCTCTTTAGGGGCCAAGTGAGAAGCACCAGTTATAATAAGGCAAAGTTGCCTTGTTTTCGTTTTTTTGTGATATTGAAAATCCGCACGCATTTTGGATTTAAAAGGTCCTTTATTACCTCTCTATATAACGGAACATCCAAGAAGTACTCAATTAGGAATAACAGTCGTATTCCATATGTCTGTAGAACAGAGATTAGTTGCAATTTTGCACAACATTTGTTTTGCCTTAGGATTAATTCTATGGCACAAATATATAATAACCAGTGTTAGCCATTGCCCACTAGTTTGAACTAAATATATACATCTTTTTCATAATTAATGTATAGGACAAGGTGACCCTTGCCACAGAATCTGCGATCTACTTCGGCAGCCTGTAATTGTCCGTAAGAAAATTATCCCTGAGACGAATGAGTTATCCGCCAACTCTTTCTCACTTTTTCTAGAGAAAACAAGTAAGATTGTTTGTCACATAATGTTACTTTTCACAGATTGTTGGTGTCAATGAATACCTGAATACTATTTTGTTCTATATGTACACAGTCTATCACAACAAATGGCTATTTCCATAATGCAATGCACCTTAGAATATACCAATAGAAGGTAGTATATAGAAAACATGCTGTTTAGACTTTTTTTAAGCTAACTAATTGTTCATACATCTTTTTAGATCTATGGCGTTCCATCTACATCACACACAAGATTTTCTATGAAGAAATTTGTTGTCTTGAAGATGGCCGTAATATTCATCTTCGAATGGATACTTGAGAAAATGTCCAATTCGCTCTCTGGCCGAAACATGTCGACACTTAACTTCTCCAAAAACGTCTAAATATAGTCGTTTTATCAAATCTCTCGTGTGAACGTAGTGTTTATTGTATTACTTTCCCTTTCTTTGTTTTGTTTTTTATATTTATATTTTGTGTATCACTTAGATGTTCTGATGTATTGATGTATGAATTGGTTCCTCTTTTTAAACATTTATATTATTAAAATTATACCTTGTTTGCTATCTATGTTGCATATGCTTCTTTCTGCTATGTGGAATCATTTGTGGCTACATAAAGAAACTCTGTAAAATGTCATGTATAGGTTAAAATCTGTGTGACAAAAAAATGCAATCTCTGCTACTCCTAGTTCTCCAGTAGTGAGGGGTAATCAATTCTCAGTGCTTTTGCACCACATTCTTTTCAGGATATTGTCCCATTTGAGAATTGCTCCCCTGTTAACAAAAAAACCTGGGACTTTACCTAATTATTCTGATACCTGTTGCATAGCACAGCCATATAGCAAAAACATGGCATAGATTAGCATACAAAACAACTAATAATGTAATATAGCATAACTGCACCGCAAAGGTAGTGTCACACACACACACACACACACCTGCTCCAGAATCAGTGCTTCCAGACTTAAGGACTGCACAACCGGATGTTGGCTTGCAAAGCAGGACTGATCTTGGACAAGCTTCCATACAAGGGATCCAACACTTTTCTGACCATAGCTCAATAGGGCCGTTTGCCAAAAGGTTGTAACTGCCATGGGCCCCCCCCCCACCCCCCGTGCCGAGGCCTTTTTTGGTGATTTTGGTATTTCACCATTCAATGCCTTCTAATGTTTTCTGATCATTAAGTGGGATAGACATGTCCATCGGTCTATAGCTACAATGCAGGTTTTACACTTCAAGCCATTACCACTGCTGTCTAAATGGACAGCCTGTGTGTCATCCGCATATCAGAACCTGTAGGACTGAACCAAGTGAGCTAGGGGTGACGCACAATCATTACACAATAGTGGGGGCAGAGTCGCGCTTTAAGGGGGCACCACATGTCATAAAGGCGCTTTACAGGATTTATGCGGCCCATGGCAACAGCCTGGACCCGACCCGTCAAATAGGAGTTGAGCCAATCCAGCACTGTGCCGGAAAGCCCAGGTGGAACAACCGGTCCAAAAGAAGTCAATGCTGAACAGTGTCAAAGGCCACGAAAAAGTCCAATTGGACCACAATTGTGGTGCCTCCTTCCTCAGTAACCTCCCAGACATCGTCCAGTATGCGAACATGCACAGAAACCGTGCTGGCACCAGCTGGTTGTTGCTGCCGAAGACCAGGGATGTGTACAATATTGATGCAACTTTTGCTGTGATGTGACTGATAACACCATCACTGTGTAAATACTGAAACAAAACTTATGACAAATGTCATAAGAGAAATATGTTAATTTAACTTTGGCATCATTGATGTGAACATGCACTGCAACATGTCCTGAAAATTATATAATGGCAAATATCATTATCAGTCCTTTTTAATCAGCAATATCTTCTGACAGGTGCTGAGAGACAGACTGATTTGTTATGATATAATGATGTGATTGGTTATTTATAACGCAGTTAATGCCCAGAGGTTTCTAAGCGCGGACCCGGGGATCAAACCTGTGTTGCTTTGTGCCGTCTTGCTTCCAAGGCGTGCCCCTGAGCTATCCTCCCTAGACTAATGATTTGCTAGGAAAACACAATTTATTTAAGTGGTGAAGCTGGGATTAGAGCACATAAAAGAGGAAGAATACAGACAGAGGGGTTGTGTGCAAGAAGAGTGGGTGCTAGCACAGGGTCAGTCCTAGAGAGATTATGCTAATCTCACGTGCACGGGTACGAGTCTTTGTGCACAGAAGGGTGGTCTTCTGGTTCCTTCATCTTTGAACCTTACTTTGTTATTGCCTTGGCTGTGATGCAGGACATTTGAAGGTGATGCAGCCTTGTAGGGGTGACCAGTGAAGCCCCACACAGGGTTGAGGGGGTGTGGTCGCATTTCTATAGTCCTCTGATGAGCATGGGGCATTTAGTAGGACCAGGCAGACCATTCCGTCCAAGTGGGAAATCACCTGGGAATAGACAATCATTCTGAAGTCTGTGGCAGGGATTAAGGTTTTAATTTTCGGAATGGAAGAGAGCTAGTACCAGGCTGCATGAGTTTTCTGTACAATGTGGATATTTGAAGGAAAGATTGCTGCAGGACCCCGACCGCAGGGTTATCCAACTCTGGGCCTCGAGGGCTAGAATTCTGACAAGTTTTCAGTATATCCCTCATTAATATTCATGAGAACACATTTGCAAACATTCAGAATCATTGCATGCAAATTTATCTCATGAATATTAAAGAGGGGTGTCCTGAAAACCTGCAATGGATCCGGCTCACAAGGCCTGGAGTTGGACCACCCAGCGCGATGAAGCAGAGAGGTTTAACACTGGATGTGAGCTGAGGGGGGAAGCCATTGGGCCTCAGTACAAGTTTTGCGGTACCCTTACCGGTAAAATCGGCAGGATAGGGCTGAATGGGAATGGGGAGGTCAGATGCACCAGAACCGTTTATAACGGTGCCGGTGCATCCAACATGCTGTGCTCGCAGGTGCCTTTCTGACCGCCCAGTCCAACCAGGCGGGCAGAAAGGCACCTGCGAGCACAACTCGTAGTTTACCGGTCCGGGAACTACAGTACCGGCAAGCTTACCGGTACTGTAGTTCCCAGACCGGCAAACTTAGAATGAGGCCCATTATATTTAATTTCCCTCTGCCAATTGAGCGTGCTTGGTTGAGTTCTAAAGGAGGATAAATTCTGTTCATTTTCGAGTGGGTGTTCCACACTGATATTTGATTGAGTGAGATGTTCAGTTTTAGTTGATTGGTGGACTTGACCTTTAGGTAGAGATGAGTGTCACTGGCATAGTAACAGGGCCGTCTCAAACTTGAAGTGCTGTGTATGCATCAGTCAGGTGTGTGTTTGGGGTTTTACTGAAAGAGGATTTCAGGAACTATCGTGTGATGGGGAGAATTACAAGTGGGACAGTAAAGGATGGCACACTCTACCTTTTTTACATTACACATTTGCAATTTCACAGACACTTAAATAAAGTGATTTGCGAAGAATCACTCATTTTAAATGGCTTGGTGCGTTAAATGGAGGCATGAAAGCGAGGCACATTGCTCTCTCGCCTCAATTTAACGCTCCGCCCCATTGTAGAGCAGTGACAATGTGACAGAGGCACATGGAGCAGGGATACAAGACCCTGCTGTGAATTCCTCCTCCATCTTGTCTGTGCGCTTCACTTTACAACTGTATGAGATTTTCACGCAGGCATAAAACAAATGGATTCCTATGGAACCCTCTTTGGTTCTGCACCTGCTCAAAACCAGGTGGGTTCAATACGAATCAGTTACTAAACGCTGCCTGCAAAGCGCCATCTGCAGGCGAGGTCACCTCGCTCTTGTTCTATCCATGTCCCCTCCACCTCGTGGACATCAAATTGCATGCTAGGGGGTCATCACAGCACATTAGTGCTAATGTTGGTGGTCCCGTGCATTAATTTTCCATTTAATCTACAATGAGGCTCAATGCGTCGATTGGATGGGCTTAAATCTCAAAGTCAAAAAACGTCAACACATGGCTACATCTCCTCCTCACAATCACCGTCCAATCAGAGGCACAGAGATCAATGGGCACGAGTTTTCAAAAGGAATTACGATCTATCCCCAGGTCACAAGACGTCCTTCGTCCAATAAGGGATCTTCAGCCGCCAACACAGTGCACGCTGCGACGTGTAGGACCATATTCCAAATGAGGATGGGGGAGAAACAAAAGTCTCAGGGCCTCATTACACAGTAGGCGGTAAGGGTTTACCGTTACCGGTATCGGTAAATCCTTATCGCCTTACTATGAGGTCCCTTTGCGGGTTGGGGAATTTAACGCCTGCTTTTTGCAGGTGTTAAAAACCAACCCGTAAAGGGACCAGTGGAGCTAATTACGGTACCGTAATTAGCGCCTTCCCCATTCCCATAGAGCCCTATGGGGTAAAAATGGGAATGGGGAAGGGCAATGGTGGAAGGGGGAATTACCACCTGCCAACCTTGGAATAGGGTGGTAATTCCCCTTTCCACCAAGGCGGTGCCGGTATTTGACCGGCATGAACCATGGCGCTAATAGCGCCATGGTTTACCGCCTACCGTGTAATGAGGCCCTCAGTCTGCAAAGAGCTGGTGACAGGGGTGGACTGGCCTATGGGGAATTCTGGAGATTTCCTGGTAGGCCTCTGCACCCTGGCCAGGGGTGGACTGGCCTATAGGGAACTCTGGAGATTTCCTGGTAGGCCTCTGCACCCTGGCCAGGGATGGACTGGCCTATAGGGCACTCCGGAGATTTCCCAGTAGGCTTCCACACCCTGGCTGGTGGTGGACTGCCTTCTAGGGAACTCTGGAGATTTCCTGGTAGGCCTCTGCACCCTGGCCAGGGGTGGACTGGCCTATCCATATTCCAAATTAGGATGGGGGAGAAACAAAAGTCTCAGTCTGAAAAGAGCTGGTGACAGGGGTGGACTGGCCTATAGGGAACTCTGGAGATTTCCTGGTAGGCCTCTGCACCCTGGCCAGGGGTGGACTGGCCTATAGGGAACTCTGGAGATTTCCTGGTAGGCCTCTGCACCCTGGCCAGGGATGGACTGGCCTATAGGGAACTCTGGAGATTTACCAGCAGGCCGCTGCACCCTAGGCCTCTTTTGTGTGGTTTTTCCAAATGTTCCCATAGGCAAAGGGTTGGACTTGATGAAAATGTGTAAAATGGGATCACTTGGAACATTATTTCCAGGGCCTCTTTTGGTTCCCAGTCCATGCCTGCCTGGTGGCTCAACAAAATAAAAGACTGTATGACGCGTGCTCTGGTGACACGTGGCAGCTGCGAACGTTTCCGTGTTTCCCAACTGTACATTTCAAACGAGTGAACTCTGGGGAAACGACGTGCTTTTCCGCAACACTCGATAGGTCACAGCCACCTCGATGGAGTCAGGGTGTCATGGCGGAAGCCCAAAACAAATATGGGTCAGTCTGAACAAAGACGCGTACCTGAACATTTAGACAAGAGGCATTTGTGGTAAGTGCCTTTCACTTCGGAGACGAAACAGCAGCGTGTGTGCAAAGCAGGAAGACATTTGAAATTATTCATTTATAAAATGCAAAGAAGGCTTGCAAGGCCCAGGAACAAGCGCTCGGCCCAGTAGGCAAGAAGAGGTGACGTCATTATCATGCACATGCGCGGCCTTTCACAAACTGTTCAGATGTGTTGCTGTTTTTAAGAGCAGATGTGTCATCTTGGAAAACAAAAATGTCGCCCTGCAGCTTGTAAAGCCGTGCATTGCTTCCGGAAGTTAGGCCCGCGATCAATCAATAGCCGGCAAGGTCATACCCCTGAACAAGGTGAAAGGCGGTGTCGGTTCTGGAGAGAAGCCAGTCCCTCCGTCCGTGCCCCTGAGGAATCTGCGTGCAGACCTCGTTTTGTTCGAGGTGGTGGCAGTGCAGTGGCAATGGCTGCCTAGTCCGCTCCCGTCATCGCCGACATTGGCAGAATGTGCGCTCTTCAGTTTCAGAGCACTTTTTTACATTTATTATTTTATGTATTGTGCACTAGCCAGATTGTATGACTTTTATAACTAGCCAAATTTTATGACAGTTTCAGAGCACTATGTGGGAGATAAAGGGGGGGTGCGATGATACAAGAAAAGCACTATGCAGGGGGCTGATGTTCAAAATGTCCCATGCCATGCCCCATTGCCCCCACAAATCACTTTCATTTATCTGCAATTAGCCTCAGAAACCGGAATGGACCCCCGCCAGTAACCGCGAAACAAAAAGAGTGTATTCCGCTGCAATTAAGCCACGTTTTGGGCAGGCCCTGCGGTGCCCAATACAGAAAGAGCGGTCTCATTGCCAACGGCCCTTTGATTCAATTCTAGCCTGAGCTTTTGGCTCTCCCACAAAAACAGGAGGATTCGGGAGGGGTGAGTCATCCTCGCGCACTGCACCTCATCCCTGGGCTGTGTCCTTGGCGACACGAATAAAGGGGGCCCTTGCCCACTTAATACCCGACCCGAACGGCATACTAGACCACGCTCACACCGAGTGGAAGCCTGTTTTTAACTGCTTCTGGTTTTTACACATTACGGAAATTAGTTCAACAAAGAAGAGGTTGCGGGCCCAAGATCACACCATTACTTTAAGTGGAGGAGCCAGGATTAGAAAGCGAGTGTTAAATACATTTTCTTTGCCGTGACGATATTAATCCTAAAAAGGGGGGAATACGTTGATATGGCCGGGATTGCACTATGTGGCCAGGAGAGGAATTTGTGATTAGAACGGAGGACTACTCGGCGCATAGCAGCACACGTGTGATTTGTTTCGGGAGGATAGCTCGGGGGCAACACGCTAGCGGCGAAACAAACACAGGTTCGATCCCCGGGTCCGCACTTAGAAACCTCTGAGTATTAGCCGTGTTATAAATAACCAATTACAATTACAATTGGAACACACAGGGATGGGGTGGAGCCCTCGTTTTCTAGGGTAATGTTATCTGGAGAAGATTCAGGGGTAAAATGAAGCCCTCCAGAATACCCAAGCAAATATATTGCACCTGCTTGTTTTAAGACAAGAGGCCTCATTACGAGTCCGGCGGTAACCCTGCCTGTGCTACCGGCGGGTTGCTGCCGGACTCGTGATGGTTTACAGGTGCCTAACTTCCCGGTAACACCAGGAGAGGACAACAGTGCCAGTAAGCTTGGTTCCGGACCGGCATAGTTGTAATGAGGCCCAAGGTCTTGATTCTACTAGACATGCCATCATTAGGACGAAGAAGAGCATGACTAGGAGTAATGAAGATTACCCTACATCTCAGCATTTCTGTAACCTTCGGTAGTCACAACGTTTTAACCAGGTTATTAAACAGGTTGGGGGCGGGGCGGGTACAGGCGACATCAGGGCTTTTTTGGGGCCAATCACTGAATTGTTGGAAGATATAGGGGAGGAATGGTCACTCATTTTCTCCAGTGTATTTAAGGGCACTCTGGTGGGCACGCTGCACCCATTGCCACTTTTCTCATATAAAGTGATGATGGAAAACAAAGACCAAATGTGCTTTTAGTTTCGGGTGACACCAGTGTAACCCTTCCTGCAAAGTGTCCCAGTTCCATGCGTGCCAGTCCTGCTTATTGCTTCCAATTGCGTGCTGGAACCTGTGGTTTCGTTTTCCCCATTGCACGGGTAGGCCTACAAGTCCCAGCATGCAGTGCGAAAAACAAACGCAGTACTGGCTCAAAGATTCCGCATGGAACTAGGAAACTCAGCAGCTATGTGTAACATGACATTTTTTTTGGTGTGTTAGGAGGTGTTGAAGTAGCAATGGCCTCTCTGTAGTGTAAGGTCGGCTGAGGCAAAGGGTCACTGCTGGAGGCACATAGAATGGGGGAACAGGGGGTCCAGCGGAGGAAGGCACAGGAGGACGGGAGTGGGATCCAGACTAGAGAAAGCTAGTAGGGACAAGGCATAAAGGGGAGACCAGTGGAGGGAATCGGCAGGTGGAAGGACTGGGGTGGTGGGCATCAGGGCACACATGGGACCAGTGCAAGACAGGAGGCCCACTTATGAGGTCAGTGAAACACCACACATGAGGCCAGTGGAAAGGTGCCCACAGGATGCAGGCTGAGGTACACATATGTAGTAATGAAGACCCTGTGAAAGCCACAAGGGTAATGACAATGGCAGGTCAGTGGCACTGTGCACAAGGCACAAAGGGGGGCATGGGCAAATTAAGCTAAATGAGGCACACAGAGAGGGAGCACTCACATGTCTCAGCGAGTGCACTCACCTGACACCAGCTACACAGACAAGACAGCCAGTGCTGGCACACACAGGTGTCCGCATGGGGCACTAGCATGAAGCAAGTGGAGACACAAACACACAAAGCCGGTAGGCAGCAGTGGTACGCAGAGAAGGTTGGTAAAAAGAAAATCAGGAGGCCAGTGCATGCCGAGAGAAGGCCAGTGGTTACACTAATGCATGTCCAATGGAAAGGCCCACAATAGATGACCAGTGGATGTACATCAGACACACACACCCGCGCGCGTTTAGTGGATTCACACCACACAAGGCGAGTGGAGATACACACCAGACACTAGGGAAGGCTCAGACTAGGGGCAGTGGCCGTGCCCAACAACTATGGCTGTGTGATATGGACCAAAGACATAACGCAATATTTTTGGGCTGAATGACGCTATATACTCAATATTGTTTATGTGGGTTAAATTCTCAGTTGTAAGCCGCCAACTACATGTGAGATGTCACAAACACCTTTATTTATAAGACATTGATCAAAATACAGTGCAAATACAGGGTTCTGCTTCCTGTTTAAGAATACACACAGTTGTGTAAATATCAAAATGTATATACAAATTTTTAGTATATGTAATAATGAGTATATATATATGTATATATCTCGATGTTAACGATATTGTCTCATCCTTTATCGATATAACTCCAAAACTCGATATATCAGCCCGCCCTACTATAGACCCAAGCTACACCTTAATGACGAAGAACAATGAGGCAGAAACATGTCTGGTGTTATTTGGGGTCTCGTGCAGAAAGGATCTAACCAAGCAGTTTGGGTTGGACTGCTCTTTTTGTGGTGGGACCAGGTCGGAATTGCATTTGGCCTTCCCCTTCTGTAATGGCATGCCAGGCGTAGAGCGATGCTCTGGAGGGTTGCCCCGAGCAATGCCAGTGTTTATGAATGACTTCAAAACCTCCAGCCAGCCACCTACAGCTCTGCATGCGACCGCACAGCCACAGACACCCCCACCCCCACCTGGTGGAGGTCCACACCCTGTAGGCAGTCAATGCAAGTACACGCAGGTGGCCACTGGAACAGTACTTTGAAGGTTGATGGACGCATGCAAGAACATTAGGCCAAGGCTAGAAGAAGCATAAACATGCACACACGTGCGTTGACACACCAAGCTAGGGAAAGCCCAGACTCTTAGTAAGTCCGTGCAAATACACACAGGAGGCCACTGGAGCATGATTTAGAGGTGGTGGATGTGTCAAGGAGCACATACACGCGCACGCACGTGTCAAGAGGTGGCACACACCAGAGGCCGATGGATGCTGGAATCACCTGGGGTTTCATATCATATTCACTCTGAAGTTAGCCATGCCCACCCGAGACTCGCTGCTTTATTCCTGCACCATCGGAGGCTTTTCTTTTTTTACAGAACCCCTGCTAATTCCTGGCTGCCACCCAAGCCGCTGATCTTCCGCTGGCACCTACATCGCGTGAACGGGCTCAAGGCCTGACCACCTGAGCCAAGGACCCATACCCGCCACCCAATGCGGTGTCTTCGGATTGCAGCATTTCCGAGCCAACCTCGCCCCCTCCCTCCTTTCACCGCGTTTATGAGCACACCGCCCTGCACAGGCCATCTTTACGCCCGCCGAGGCAGCAGTCAGCGGGCATGAAACTAGAGCGCCCAGTGCGCTCTACAGGCGCGCATTCATTCAACAAAGCATAGCTGGCAAGTGGCAACCTGGGCGCAAGACCCACCCCTTCCGCAGGGCCTCTCCCATGAACCTCTGCCCCCATCCCCTGGAGCCCTTGTAAGCGCCAAGAGGACACTCACATGGTCATTGTGGCACGTTATACATGCTGCACGGTTCCTTCTTAGTAAGGTTCAGCCAGTCGCAACCAGTGCCATGCCTTGCGAGGACGGCAGCAGACCGGCCTGTTTCACTCTCTAAAAATAAGGCAATTTTTGTTAAGGCGTATGCACCCAGCAAAATAAATCACGCATTGTGGCATAAATGATAAGCAGGGCTCGGCCCCTGGCAGGCGCCTGCACTGCTGCGTGGATGTGTTCAGACTGGAGAACTGGGCTGTGCAGGTCACACACAGCTGTGCTATGTTAATGTTAAAGGACATTTGTACCGCGCACTATCACCACCGAAGTGGTCCCCTGGCGCTGTGGCGGCTCTGAAAAAGGGGAGGAGGGGGGGTGGGTTAGTGGGAATAAGCTGGGAAAGTGCAAGAGAGCAGTGATGTGCTGTTGGCAGCCTTAGGGGGCTCTGACCTGAAGGGGGCCAGCCGGCTCGAAAAGAAAAAACTACTTGTATGGTCATCATTGGGCACACGTTACGCGCGGAACACCCAAAGTATATATGCTTTGAATATAAAGACATATTTTTGATCTGTCTTAAAAAAAAAGCCAAAATGACAATGAGCGTTACTTTTGTAATCCCTGAAAATGTATTTAACTCCCAACATTGAAAGTAGGACCGAAAATGCATCTCAAAATATGATATGGGGCTCTGTGTACAACTGTAGGCAAAGACTCGAATGTAGCTATACCTTGTACGGCAACCAACACCCACACAAAAGTACAACAAAAGCAAAACCCAGGGCTGGAGTTGGGTGGCCCGGGTGTCATCCGAGAACCGTATTACGTAGTACTCCATCTGACGCACACTCCCCAATTACATATCCTAACACCCTGCCCCGCCGACTTCTGGCACTTCGACCTGCTCTCTCTGACTCCACGGCTGTGGAACGCCGGCATCCAGCGTAAAACTCCACCGCACACCAAACCCGCACACCACACGCCCAGCTGCTCACAGGGGAGACCGGCCTGCCTCGCACATCCCACGATCAACCTTCGCTACCCTCCCACGAACCCGCCCACAACCCCACCCTTTCTTCTTGCAAGTTCCAAAGCGCCAAGAAGTAATGAAATTGCAGAGGCCATTGGGGCACGCGCTGGAAAAGTTCCAAAGCGCCAAGAGGTCCAGATAACGGCAGACGCTAACTAGTATAAGTCCCACTGCACGGCATTGCACAGGCCATGGGGGCACGCAGTGGAACGGTTCTAAAGCGCCTAGAGGTCGAGATAACGGCAGACGTTCGCTAGTATAAGTCCCACTACACGACATTGCAGAGGTCATTCGGGCACGCGCTTGAAAAGTTCCAAAGCGCTAAGAGGGCAGAGGGTGGCTTGCTAAGACCCAGCCGCACGTCATTGCACAGAGGTCATTTGGCAGGCGGTGGCAAAGTCCCAAAGCGCCAAGAAGTACTGATCATGGCAGAAACCCTGTAACATATCACGACAGAGAGGTCACTGGGCACGCGCCTGGAAATCACTGCTGCACGGAAACAGTCCTAATAAACGAGCACGTTGGACCACAGATCCCCGCCCCCCACACGCCAGCCCACGTGCGATCTAGGAGGCCTGTCTCCTCTGCACGCCCGCCTCTGCCGACCCTCTCACTGCACAGTCCCGCGAAGCGTGACAGCGGCTGCCGCGCCCCCAATCCCCGCCCCTACTGGCACTCGTGTCGGGAGCCAGACGTCACTGCTACCCCTCTGTGGTTGCCCAACTGCTGCTCTCACACGAGTCACCCTGCGCCGCTGTCTCCCCATCCTCACCGGACCTTCACAAACGGGCACAAACCGCGGGTAGCGCCTGGACCCGCCTGGCACAGGCAGACTGAAGGGGTGGGGCGGGGGGACCTCGCCCCTGGCAGCCCTCCCAGCCTGGCAGTCCTGCTCCCTCCTCCCACAGCCCAGATCCGTTAGGTATCAACAGGTCAAGCCATCCAAACACGCACATTTAAAAAATCCAACTGCCCAAAAAGTACAAACACTCAGCCTGGGGCCCAGTGAGCGAGGGATTGGCTGGTTCAAAGCAACACGAAAGCACCACTGCCATTTGTGTAACCGCGGAGAGTGCAGTGCACAGCAGACTGTGGAGTACACGTGTGCCTATCCCCTATAAACAGGGGAGAATTGCACTGCCCACAACACAAATGAAAAGGCGCGTTAAGTTCTGCAATCCCTCCAGGGTGGCACAAGTAAACCAATCACCCCTAAAACACGCTTTCCCCTATTTCATATAGGCCAGCACCTGTTTAATTCCCTAGACTGAACACCTGCAGGGGTGCACTAATACCATGCAGACGCCCACCCCCAAAAGACCACTGCCCCTGATCAGCCAGACACTCCTGATCAACCACACACTCACACACAAAGACAGTAAACTATCTCACAACTGACGTCCACATAAAACATAGCATGAGCCCATTCTGCCCCCTCCACCCACATACCCCAAAAATCCTTTCTTCCCGAGTACCACCCCTCCACAGGGTTAAGAGAAAGACGTCATGTTTTTTGATGGGAAAGGTGCCTTCGCCCGCTGTGTACCTGTCCTGTGTACTTTCTCAGAGTGGGACTATTTACGAGGGAGACGGTGCTCCCGTGAGTGAGACTCCCAGCCACTGAGTGAGACTTGTGCCAACTTGCCACCATCCCACTCGGGAGATCACCATCCAGTTAGACTTTACGTTGCATTCTGGGACTTTTCGTTTTTTTTTCTTTTGCAGTCTGCAACAACAACAA